>NC_089863.1:27390226-27502726 GCF_036373705.1 Amia ocellicauda
TGTAGCCGCCCTCTCACTTATTAGTTATTTAGACCAGACTTTTATATTATTAAAATTTATTTTTATTGAATCACTCACAATGCGTTTCGACACTACTGTGTCTTCATCAGGTAGTGTCGAAACAGTAGTGTCGATATATGAATTTTCTTTATATATTTTTGCTGTATTTGGGCCAGCACCTCATAGAAGTGAAGACGCTGTAGTGCACGGATGTTTTTAAGTTATATTCCTATATATACACAGTAATATGGACACAGTACAAAGTCACAGGACAGATGTATGTAATAGAATAGACAGTTCATATGTCAGCATTCCAGATAATACACAGCATTTGGCGGCTTGCAAATGTACAAGTGCTATTGTATGTGTATTGTACTGTGTTGTGTGTGCAGTGTGATGGACTCCTGTGCGCCCCTCTAACCTGTGCCCCCTGCCCCTCCAGCTACAGCCCCGTGGTTCCAGCTACTGAAGCCCACACGCCAGAGAGCGACGGCCTTCCTTAACGAGCTGCCCAATACGCAGCACGACACCAGCTCCTTCGTGGTGGACGTCCATGCCTACATTGTGAGTGCCCACTGAACCGCATGCGTCTGTCTGTCTCTCTCTCTCTGGGTGTCATAGTGTGTGTAAGATAGAGAGGGAGTGTTTCAATGATTGATGTATTGATCAGCTGATTGATTGATTGATTGACAGGTGTATCTCTCTCTTCCAGAACACATTACAGTCCTTCACCGTCAGTGGAGTGTTTAAAGAAGGTGAGT
This sequence comes from Amia ocellicauda, assembly GCF_036373705.1. NCBI lineage: Eukaryota > Metazoa > Chordata > Actinopteri > Amiiformes > Amiidae > Amia > Amia ocellicauda. The sequence goes on from NC_089863.1 coordinate 27,390,988, forward strand.
GGGGCTGGACTGAGGGCGCGGCGGGACAGTATAGTGCTGAGCTAGACTACAGGAAATTATAGTGGACTATACAGTCTGAGGTCTCTTCTATTCTGCAGTGACTGGTACTAACTCTCCCTCTCCTCTTCTCTCCCTCTCTCAGTGGACGGGGAGTGTCAGGACACTGTGAACGCATTCTCTCGCAAGTTCATCACTATCCCTGCAGCAAATGCTGGGTAAGAGCTCCACTCATCCCTCCATCCTTCTCTCCAGGCTGTGTATAGTGAGTGATGAGCCCTCTCCATCTTTCTCCCAGGCTCTGTATTCTGAGAGACGATCTGTATGTGTGGAACGCGACATCGGAGGAGATCAAACGGGCGTTCTTTACGACCAGGCTCAGGTCGTCCAGCAGCCCCATGCCCACGCTGACCGCTGCCCAGCAAGAGATGCGCTCCATCTTCTGCCTGCAGTCCGGCATGAACCCGGAGTGGTCACAGAAGTGCGTAGTGCTGAAGCTGACTGCCGACCACACTGACCACTGCTCCACATTGATGTGCACACTAGTGTGTTCACAGCAGTGTGTGTTGATATATGCAGTAGTGTGTGTCCTGATGTGTCTTGCGTCTTGTTAACAGTAGTGTTTGTGTTGCAGGTGTCTGCAGGAGAACGAGTGGGATTTCGACAGAGCCGCACAGATCTTCAGCCAGTTCCAGGTCAGTCTCTCTTTTACACCCTCTCTCTTTTTCTCTCCCACGCTCTGTCTCTGTCTCTCCCTCTTGCTCTCTCTCTCTCTCTCTCTCTCCCTCTTCCCCTTCAGGCTCAAGGGAAGATCCCAGACGTGGCTTTCGAGTGAAGAGTGTGATGGAGAGAGCGAGCACAGACTGCGATGGTATCTCTGCAGTGAAGATGCCTTCATAAAGACTCTCTCACTCCTCCTTGTCTTTAGTATGGCCTGTAAATATGAACTTTTAATCCCTTCCTTCTACAACCAAAAAACATTAAAAAATTATTAATCAAGACTGTGTCTGCCGTGATCCTTCCACCGAACTCACGCTGCAGCCCCTCGTGGCTCTCTGGACGTCTATATCACACTCAGCAGTGTGTGTGTGAAGTGGTTTCATGAATTCTCAGGATACACAGATGACGAAGTAACAAGTTTATCACAAAATAATAAATACAGGTGAACCCGGAGCCCTCCTCTCACACAAAGTGAAGAGAAGAACTCAGGATGGGAGCTGGAGAAGCCTTGTTGTATCTTCACATCTTCATACCTGGGCTGGAGTTGAATGACTTTGCTGGGATTCTTGGTCTTGGGTGTTTTGTGTTGACTGTTTTAAGTGCAGTATTATTACTATTATTTGATTATTTGAGTTCTCCTCAGGAGACAGCTGACCTTTGTGAAGAGCAGTTCTCTCGTGGTCTCCACTTCATCACTGCAATACCAATCCATTTTAAAGTGTGAGTCCAGGCATGTGGCCAACTGAAAGCATTTCATTGCTTCATACTTTGAAAGCCAAATCTCCAGGGCAAGCTTCTTGGTCTCCACCATTTTGTTGTCTGACATTTCCGCTTTGTTTTCAATGGCATGGAAAAGACCTCAAACACATGTAATAAAATAATCAATCACCTCAATCACTAGATCCAATATAATGTAGATAAGACAATACTGTAATATAACTCTATGCCACAAGAAGGTGCCCAATCACACAAAATGTGTATATACTACTACTACTACTACTACTACTACTACTACTACTACTACTACTACTACTACTAATAATAATAATAATAATAATAATAATAATAATAATAGAGAGAAAGATATATAGAGAGCGTACTTCCTAAGTCTTGATTATCACTTGTTAGTGATTCGACATTATGTTTTTTACAATTAAAAATGACCACCCAAAGCTGAACTGATTTAATTGGATAAATTGGGTCTTATAAAGCAGCAAACTGTAAGTGAGAATTAGGGTTCTAGTTTTTGACAGATACACTTGGACGGAAGAATTATGTATTTATTAGAAGACTGAGAGAATTGACTTACAATTGGCACAAAATGTATAAGATAAGTCCCAAAAATTCATTTCATTCCTGCCAATCTACTCTCTTGTGGGTAGTTTTGTGTGCAATTTAGCTTTTTGAAGTCACAGGTCACATTGTATAAGCTCCCACAAAGCCGGCCTCACCATCTACGTTTGTATTGGATTAAAAAGTATTCAGAATAGCACAATTTGAGATTGATTGTAATTCACACAGGGAAGGTAGTTAATATGATGAGGTGCTGTGAAATATTGGGCAACAATTGGAATTTGACACCAACACCCCTCTACCCCTCTCTATCTATCTATCTCTCTCTCTCACACACACACACACACATGTACACACAACACACATGCACACACACAACACACACACATTAAATTGGCATAATCTTGCTTTACAAGTAAAACTATTTTAATATTATTATTTTTTTATTTCAATTGAGCATTAGGTTACTGTGACAACTTCAATACATCACAAAATATTTTCAAATGCTCAGCTCAGTGCATTGAATCCCACACAAACCTATTCACATGTAGTGTCCAGTAAAGCACACTTTTGCAAAGCTGAAGGTTGTGAACACAGTGGAGCCCTCTTCTCCAAGTCTTTATCAAGAAGAGTAAGATAATCATAAACCACTGACAGACAGTGTAGCCCCAGCGAGTTACAATGGCCGACATTCCTCGCATTGTGCAACTTGAATAGCTGGCTAACAGGGTTAGCTCAAGCTCTGCAGATATATCAGACTCCTTGTGCTTGAATAGCATGTGCTGACCCATCATGGCTTGGGAAAGTTACCACTGTACATTTAGTTAGGGCTTCAACTCTCTTGACATAGCACATACAATTAATGACTTTTAATTAGCTCATTTGTAATGTTGATTTCTTTTAAAGGGAAATACTGGTTCCCTCAGCAGCTATCACCCAAATGGAGACCTTGGAAGGAGACATCTGAATATATAGGATGAATTCTCTTATGGTATTGTGTATAAGAAAAACAAGCATATTGTTGTGATCTGGGACTGCGTGTGTCTGTCTGTCGGTTTTGAGTGTTGAGGGCAGTGTTGCCAGATGCTTTAAACCTCTAGATTTGGACCTAAACCATCTAAATATTTGTTTTTACAATATTGACATGAAATGATGGAAAACAACAGGTGTTGAGTGTTAATATGCAGTCATATGCAAATGAGCAGAATGCTGTGTAAACATAAATACTCTGCAGTGTATAAAGTAAATATATATATATATATATATATATATATATATATATATATATATATTTAATGGCCTTACGTTTGGGTTTCACACTGAAACCGGCTCTGCAGAAATGCAACTTGGTGAGAATACAAGACTTGACTACAAGGTGAGAAAACAGCCGGGAAACAAGGGGATTATATAGGTCACACTGTTGAGCTAGGGCAGTGGAGAGCAGGTGAGTGAATTTAATTAGAAAACAACGATTCATTAACTTAACTACGAGGAGATGGACCAAAACTCAGAAGACTGTGATCTCTGGAGACGGACAGGAGAGGTTTGACTTGTGGATATGACATTTACACAGTATGGCAAATAAAAAATACAAAATTAAGACAAAAATAAAGATTTGTCATGAATGGGAGAATCTCTCGTAAGATATTTTTGATGAGTAGTCTGTGATGAAATATGCTTTTTAGTCTTGCATGGTCAAGTAGATATTTTTTCCAGGCACAGCATTGAACTTTGCTAACCTTACAAAATGCCTGGAATGGCTCTCCTAGGATAGCTTGTATCCAGCCTGAAATTAATACAAATAAAAATAATAATGAAGTACATACACTCACCTAAAAGATTATTAGGAACACTTGTTCAATTTCTCATTAATGCAATTATCTAACCAACCAATCACATGGCAGTTGCTTCAATGCATTTAGGGGTGTGGTCCTGGTCAAGACAATCTCCTGAACTCCAAACTGAATGTCTGAATGGGAAAGAAAGGTGATTTAAGCAATTTTGAGCGTGGCATGGTTGTTGGTGCCAGATGGGCCGGTCTAAGTATTTCACAATCTGCTCAGTTACTGGGATTTTCACGCACAACCATTTCTAGGGTTTACAAAGAATGGTGTGAAAAGGGAAAAACATCCAGTATGCGGCAGTCCTGTGGGTGAAAATGCCTGGTTGATGCTAGAGGTCAGAGGAGAATGGGCCGACTGATTCAAGCTGATAGAAGAGCAACTTTGACTGAAATAACCACTCGTTACAACCGAGGTATGCAGCAAAGCATTTGTGAAGCCACAACACGTACAACCTTGAGGCGGATGGGCTACAACAGCAGAAGACCCCACCGGGTACCACTCATCTCCACTACAAATAGGAAAAAGAGGCAACAATTTGCACAAGCTCACCAAAATTGAACAGTTGAAGACTGGAAAAATGTTGCCTGGTCAGATGAGTCTCGATTTCTGTTGAGACATTCAGATGGTAGAGTCAGAATTTGGCGTTAACAGAATGAGAACATGGATCCATCATGCCTTGTTACCACTGTGCAGGCTGGTGGTGGTGGTGTAATGGTGTGGGGGATGTTTTCTTGGCACACTTTAGGCCCCTTAGTGCCAATTGGGCATCGTTTAAATGCCACGGCCTACCTGAGCATTGTTTCTGACCATGTCCATCCCTTTATGACCACCATGTACCCATCCTCTGATGGCTACTTCCGGCAGGATAATGCACCATGTCACAAAGGTCGAATCATTTCAAATTGGTTTCTTGAACATGACAATGAGTTCACTGTACTAAACTGGCCCCCACAGTCACCAGATCTCAACCCAATAGAGCATCTTTGGGATGTGGTGGAACGGGAGCGTCGTGCCCTGGATGTGCATCCCACAAATCTCCATCAACTGCAAGATGCTATCCTATCAATATGGGCCAACATTTCTAAAGAATGCTTTCAGCACCTTGTTGAATCAATGCCACGTAGAATTAAGGCAGTTCTGAAGGTGAAAGGGGGTCAAACACAGTATTAGTATGGTGTTCCTAATAATCCTTTAGGTGAGTGTATATACCGTGAGGTAAAAAGTATTTGATCCCCTGCTGATTTTGTACGTTTGCCCACTGACAAAGAAATGATCAGTCTATCATTTTAATGGTAGGTGTATTTTAACAGTGAGAGACAGAATAACAACAAAAAAATCCAGAAAAACACATTTCAAAAAAGTTATAAATTGATTTGCATGTTAATGAGGGAAATAAGTATTTGATCCCCTATCAATCAGCAAGATTTCTGGCTCCCAGGTGTCTTTTATACAGGTAACGAGCTGAGATTAGGAGCACTCCCTTTAAGAGAGCGCTCCTAATCTCAGCTCGTTACCTGTATAAAAGACACCTGTCCACAGAAGCAATCAATCAATCAATCAGATTCCAAACTCTCCACCATGGCCAAGACCAAAGAGCTGTCCAAGGATGTCAGGGACAAGATTGTAGACCTACACAAGGCTGGAATGGGCTACAAGACCATCGGCAAGCAGCTTGGTGAGAAGGTGACAACAGTTGGTGCGATTATTCGCAAATGGAAGAAACACAAAATAACTGTCAGTTTCCCTCGGTCTGGGTTTCCATGCAAGATCTCACCTCGTGGAGTTTCAATGATCATGAGAATGGTGAGGAATCAGCCCAGAACTACATGGGAGGATCTTGTTAATGATCTCAAGGCAGCTGGGACCATAGTCACCAAGAAAACAATTGGTAACACACTACGCCGTGAAGGTCTGAAATCCTGCAGCGCCCGCAAGGTCCCCCTACTCAAGAAAGCACATGTACAAGCCTGTCTGAAGTTTGCCAATGAACATCTGAATGATTCAGAGGAGAACTGGATGAAAGTGTTGTGGTCAGACGAGACCAAAATCGAGCTCTTTGGCATCAACTCAACTCGCCGTGTTCGGAGGAGGAGGAATGCTGCCTATGACCCCAAGAACACCATCCCCACCGTCAAACATGGAGGTGGAAACATTATGCTTGGGGGGTGTTTTTCTGCTAAGGGGACAGGACAACTGCACCGCATCAAAGGGACGATGGACGGGGCCATGTACCGTCAAATCTTGGGTGAGAACCTCCTTCCCTCAGCCAGGGCATTGAAAATGGGTCGTGGATGGGTATTCCAGCATGACAATGACCCAAAACACACAGCCAAGGCAACAAAGGAGTGGCTCAAGAAGAAGCACATTATGGTCCTGGAGTGGCCTAGCCAGTCTCCAGACCTTAATCCCATAGAAAATCTGTGGAGGGAGCTGAAGGTTCGAGTTGCCAAACGTCAGCCTCGAAACCTTAATGACTTGGAGAGGATCTGCAAAGAGGAGTGGGACAAAATCCCTCCTGTGTGCAAACCTGGTGGCCGATTACAAGAAACATCTGACCTCTGTGATTGCCACCAAGTACTAAGTCGAAGGGGTCAAATACTTATTGCCCTCATTAACATGCAAATCAATGTATAACTTTTTTAAATGTGTTTTTCTGGATTTTTTTGTTGTTATTCTGTCTCTCACTGTTAAAATACACCTACCATTAAAATTATAGACTGATCATTTATTTGTCAGTGGGCAAACGTACAAAATCAGCAGGGGATCAAATACTTTTTTCCATCACTGTAATATGCTCTATTCTCAAGATGCTCTGCATAGCCTTTATAATAAGACCTTATTGCTCTGACGCCCCACACAGGAAGACCAGTATGGGGTGGGGGGGGGTATGTGTATAGTAAAACGCTATCCCCTATAGAATGATCAAATCGGTTTCGGTTCAAACTAGGTTTAGTTTAAAGGCGTGTAATCCACATACACCGCGGTGAATTGGTCTTCATCACCCCAGTTTAATTAAAAGCTAATTATAATTAAGACCATTGACAGAATTTGCTAGACGAGGGCTTTTGGTCCTCCGTCAGCTAATAATAAACCTCCTGACCAGGTACTGTATTGCATTTGCCTGACAGTTAAATAGTCCAGCTTGTATTGCTCTCTGCATCTCTGAGCTTCATGTGGTTAATATTGTTTGACTTGTTTGACATTCTCTCTCTGGAAAGCACAGGCCCAGAAACAGATTGTATTTTCCCCTTAATCTGTGACTATTTCACTATTTCTAACAATAACCCCAGGCGTTCATGCATATAAACACCCACAGTGCCCATTATAGGCTATGTGTGCCCATGATACAGTATAATAACACATTGCAAGTAGATTTGAGTGCACCATTAGAGCAATGAGACAGCAGGGGCTTTTAGTTGGAGAGTATATCTAGTGACATTCCTTGCAGGAGTTTGTAGTAGAATACAGGGAAGATATCCATTGAAAAGTGTAAACCGAATAAAAAAAGTTGAAAATCGTGCAACTTGGTTGAGGGACGAAGATTGCCATAGCACAAGTATTGCCTTGAACAGCGGGATGATTGGGAAGACCGCAGCAGTGGCTAGTATTGACAGAGACTTAATACAATATTTGGAAACGCACAGTTCAATGGAAAAAAGAACTTGCCTGCAGCTAAAGATTATGATTGAAAGCTTTGCATAGTATTACGATCTGAATATCGGTATCAAATTAACCATGACCTTTAACAGCATGTGAACAGCCAGTCCTAAGCCAGATATATTACTATACACACAAAAGATACAAAACAAAGCACACAGTTTCAGAAGGAAAATAAAAATTTCCAAAGAACACCACTTTGAATATAAAAACACTTACACTGGGTTGGAGGAGTGCCGGACTTGAGCCATGACAGTCAGCAAACCCCATTGAAAAACATGTGACTTTGTGTGCTGCATGGTCTTTGAACCCCACAGAACAGATTTTGCATCAGAAGCCTGGTTAGAAGAAATAAAATTAATAATAATAAAGTATAGAACACCAGAACCAGTAAAGGGTAAAGGGGTATGCATCTGGTCCTTACATATCTCCTGTTCTGCACCACGCCCCGCACAGCGCCACAAAGGTATGGACAAGGTAAGTTTGCTTATGGAATTTTCATGGTTAGCAATGGTGTAGTTCACGTTAATGCTATTACGGACAGCTGTTTTTTCCTTTTGCACCACCAAGCAAGCGGAACAAGGAGCGCTCCGAACAGGTCAGGGACAAAGTTGTGGAGAAGTACAGATCAGGGTTGGGTTATAAAAAAATATCTGAAAGTTTGAACATCCCACGGAGCACCATTCAATCCATTATTAAAAAGCTGAAAGAATATGGCACCACAACAAACCTGCCAAGAGAGGACCACCCACCAAAACTCACGGAGCAGGCAAGGAGGGCATTAATCAGAGAGGCAACAAAGAGACCAAAGATGGAGTTGCAGAGCTCCACAGTGGAGATTGGGGTATCTGTCCATAGGACCACCTTGCACTCCACAGAGTGACTTCTTAGCAGACACCTTATCCAGGGTGACTTACAATTGTTAGAAGATATCACATTTACTCATTTATACAGCTGGGCATTTACTGGAGCAATCTAGGTAAAATCTGTTGCTCAAGGGTACAACAGCAGTGCCCACACCTGGGATTGAACCCACAACCCTGAGCCCTAACCACTCCACACTACTGCCCTGCTCTTTACAGAAAAAAGCCATTGCTTAAAGAAAAGAAAAAAAAGCAAACACATTTGCTCTTTGCCAAAAGGCATGTGGGAGACTCCCCAAACATATGGTAGAAGGTACTCTGGTCAGATGAGACAAAAAAATTGCTTTTTGGCCATCAAGGAAAAGGCTGTGTCTGGCACAAACCCAACACCTCTCATCACCCCGAGAACACCATCCCCACAGTGAAGCATGGTGGTGGTAGAATCATGCTGTTGGGATGTTTTTCATCGGCAGTGACTGGGAAAATGGTCAGAATTGAAGGAATGATGGATGGCGCTAAATACAGGGAAATTCTTGAGGGAAACCTGTTTCAGTCTTCCAGAGATTTGAGACTGGGATGGAGGTTCATCTTCCAGCAGGACAATGACTGTCTTTTTGTCTTATTTCTTCTTTGTTTCACAATAAAAAAAATATTTTGCATCTTCAAAGTGGTAGGCATATTGTGTAAATCAAATGATACAAACCCCCAATAAATCAATTTTAATTCCAGGTTGTAAGGCAACAAATTTGGAAAAATGCCAAGGGGGGTGAATACTTTTGCAAGGCACTGTATGCCCGGCTTGCAGCTCACTCAGTGATCAATAAAACAAAGTTTCTACCACTAGACGCAAGGCACAGCCTGTGCACTATTGGGCTCCGATTGTGTCATTTATAATTCTACCACTGGTCGACATAAAGGGTACAGACCCAAGTGCAGAGAAGAAAGTGAGTGGTCAGAGGCTGGCAACTAGGACAGAGGAGGCAGGAGATGTGGTGAGTAACCTGGCGAGAGGTTGAGAGATCTAGCAAACTGGATTAGCAGAGGAGGGGTAAGACTAGGATAACGAAGGAACAAAACACAGGTTGAAAGCCAGGAGAGCCAAACTATAATGGATAATGCTCAGACTGTCACGTGGGAGATAACAAGACTTCAAGTGATCTGGGAGAACAAAGGGGTTTAAGTAATGAGTCAATGAACCAGGGGGATTGGGAACAGGTGTGTTGATTAATTAGTTAAAGCCTTAAATTAGAGCAGAAGGCTGGAGGAAAAAAGGAGCAAACTGTGAAAAGTGTGACATCTAGTGGTGAACTTGGGAAAGGGTCTGGAAGAACTAATGACCATAATCTCGTGGACAAAAGCACTTACAATATATGTAAATAAAATGTAATTTTCCTGGAAATAATGCAGACTCGGGTGTTCATTCCGTCCACTGAATGTGGCAGGGTGGCAGCCAGATGGGTGCAGCAGCTCCAGTGTCGATGTGGTGTTGCACTAGCCCTGTGTGTCCGTTGTTGCTTTCACTTTCGGGAAAGACATCGCAACATTCCTCCACTAGGTGACGCATGGCTCCCGCTTGTTCCTCGTTCAGGCAGCAGCTCCCTCGCTCACACATCTGCGTCACTGCCGGCGTCATATGAGTAGCAGGAGCATAGTGTGGCTTTCTTCGCTGGGATCTCACTAACCCGACGTGAAGCTGCTGTCCTTGGGGCCCTATTATCAGCCTGTCCTGGCCCTGGTCCAGGCAGCACTGAGTAGTAGACAGAAAACCAAGGCCCAGGATCCTTTTGACTTCCACATCAGCAACCCAGGCTTCATGCGCGACTGACAGCTCCCTGAGACTAAACTTCAGAGCCACAGCCCCGTCACTGGAGCCGGTTTGCCTGTTGCTGTAAGCAGTTCTCCATCCACAGGGTGCAGCCTTTGTCTTCATCTCTGCCCGCCTCTGTGCAGCACATCAGCACACAAGACCGTGCCTGAGGCTCCTGTGTCGATGAGGCACTGACAGATGTCTCCTACGCAACAGCCAATGTGAAGCTGGCGTGCTCTCCCCAGCTGGCAGACCATGGGTGGGGTCCTGACCTGCGGTGGGTTGCTACAGATGCTGTGGTGGGACTTGCTGCTTTGGAGGCTTTTTTCTCAGATGTGCGAGCCAGGTTCCACCTCATGAGCCTGGCTCCCTCTAGAGTTTCCCGACGGCTGCCTTGAGTCTCACTGGCCCCTCTCTGGCCAGATGCATTTCTTTGGGCAGTTGGGAACCACGTGGTCCAGGCGGCCACACCCCCAGCAGACCCATCCATGGCTCTTTAAAGCAGTGGTTCTCAACCTTTTTGTAGGGAAGGCACACCCAGACACTTGGAATTATCCTGAGGCACACCACATTATATAATCACAGATTGTATTTCTTTTATATTGCTAATTGTACATAGGCAATCAGTGCACCATGCATTCCCTACAGGCAAATCACTACTGACAAAAATACAAAATAGGTCTACCATTGTAAACGTATCAGTCCAATTGCAATGGCCAGTCTGAAACCAATTGCGGTTTAGCCTGCATTTTTAGAACAGATTTTCTGTTGCACCATTTTGTTTCAAAGATAAACAATGTATCCATGTTTTGACTGAAGACTTTGACTAAAATGTAACAAGTGACAATTTTAAACTTTGAATAGGAGGGCATTGTGTTTCGAGAAAAAAGAACACTATAAAACAGCTGAATTAAGATAATATAGCATTGTACTCATTTAAAATTATTAATCAAAGTATTAATTCAAATAAAAACTACTTTAACCTTATTTTGCTAACTAGGCAATATAAAAGCCAAGAAAAATCATAGCAGAATACTCAAAACTGAAACCACTGTCTTTAACACCATAAACATCTATATATATATATATATATATATATATATATATATATATATATATATATATATATATAGAAATTGGTATCGGCAGATTATAGACAGATTATAGACAAAAAAATGTAATAATCGGTATCGGCTGACTACTTTAAAATGGCCGATTCCTTGCGACCGATTATGGTGTCTGAGAAGGCATCATGCTTACCTAATGTTTATAATAGGCTGACGTTTTTTTCTCCAGTCACGTGTCAATGACAGATAATATAGTGCCAGGCTGCTGTGTTGTATATAAGAGGAGAGCTTTCACACTTATGACCCGTTTCCACTGGCTTTCGTCCGGACGCGTCCAGGTTTTGTGGCCAGTTAACTATCTGCTGCCAGACGTGGCCGTAAGCGACCATCACCCACTGAGGAAATACTTCACTTTCAGAAGAGAGATGTGCGCTGGACTTGAGACAGACAGGGAAGAGATCAGATACATTGTGTCGGAAGATATAATCTCAAGTGCCGAATGGGATCAGGAATAAATTACAGTTTTAAAAGCAGCATGGAGTGAAAACAACATACAGAAACAAATACATGTTTTACTGCTTATAGTTAATATCCAAGTGTATTAAAAAGTTGGATTTCATAGGACTCGGTGCAGTGCCGTGACTAGTTCAAACAACTGGATGGTGTTTCAGGCTGTTTTGTGAATGGTGTGCAGTCTGGTGTGAAACAGCCCCGCAGAGACAATCAGTATAAAGGTGAACATGATTCAGTTAACGTGTCCATTTACAAGTTAAATGAATGAATAAATAAATACAGCAGATCTGGGTTTCCCTCTAGAACATGAAGACCTGGTCTACTAAATGCGCCCATAAGTCCATAAACGCCATAATGCATGAAGCCTGCTACTATAGTAGTGAATAATAATCTTCAGAAGAATTTGAATATGTGCTCTTATGTGCATATTTATTTAACCTACTGTGTTAGCCTATATTGTACGTTATTAAATACACGAATCTGTAAATAAATCGCAGATAATGTGTCCTTATTGAAACTATTACCACAGCATTAATTACAAAATGCCACCAACACTTGTAACCCATTAATACAAATCCGAGGTAAAATAGACTACCTCCATTGCAGGAAAGAAATGTATCGTCTTTGTAGATGGGTTTCCCCTTTCATTTCTAAAAAATACAGCATATGTCAACTTGGTGGCCTTTTATCCTATGTCTGAATGGGGTGTAAGTCTTTTCTTATTCAAATATATGGAAAAATAGCTTGTATAATTAAAACGAGCTGAAATTAGAAGCCTCATCAGAAGCAACATTTTTATTTAATTTATGACAGGGTAGAATGTTACAGAAATGTCAAAATATCGGTATCGGAATCGGCTAATTATGTTATATGAACATCGGCAATCGGTATCGGCCAATAATTTTCTTATCGGCGCATCCCTATTTTAAAAAATGAATTTAAATGGAAAATCGTTTATTAACAACATACTGTACGCTTATGTTCTTGAATAGTAATTGAAGATCAAAGTGAAATAAATTAAAAACAATTAGTTGACAAATACCGTCTGCTGCTATTCAGTCTGTTGTGAAATATATATATATATATATATATATATATATATATATATATATATATCAGTGCGATACCTGCGCCTGTTTCACGGCACAGAGCTGTTTACTCCTTGGGGGAGTTGTTGACTGACACTCTGAGCTCTTGTTCCACAGATTGCAGCCTCTTTGTTTGTTCTGGATGTTTTGAGAGCTTATTTGCTCACCTGTAACAGTTTGGTTGTTTGCAAAAAGTGATGTGCTGTTGTGGAGCTTTGCCATTTATTCAGCTGCATGACAGTTCCTTTCTGGAGCCTGGCTGACATAATTTCCTTTCAGTCCTTATATACAAAATAAATGCCAACCTAAAGTATGAAGAATTATACATTTCTAAAAAGTTAAGCCTCATGATTATAATAAAATCAATGTGTTAATCAATGGGGGGGAGAGACTTATTTTGAATCCAAACGACGTTGTAAGTCACTTTTATGTATAAAGTATAGCCTGTCTATTTAAATATATATTTTAAATGCCCTCAAAAGTGTAATTTATTTATTGTGTAAGTTAAAAGTATTGCAATACAAATCATAGCCAAAACACTGTGAGAGTACCACCATCTCTCTCTACTCTCTGAGACACTGTGTGTGTGTGAGAGTACCACCGTCTCTCTCTCCTCTTTGAGACACTGTCTGTGTGTGAGAGTACCACCGTCTATCTCTACTCTCTGAGACACTGTCTGTGTGTGAGAGTACCACCGTCTCACACCTCTCTGAGACACTGTGTGTGTGAGTACCACCGTCTCTCTCTCCTCTCTGAGACACTGTGTGTGTGAGTACCACCGTCTCTCTCCTCTCTGAGACACTGTGTGTGTGAGTGCCACCGTCTCTCTCCTCTCTGAGACACTGTCTGTGTGAGAGTACCACCGTCTCTCTCCTCTCTGAGACACTGTGTGTGTGAGAGTACCACCGTCTCTCTCCTCTCTGAGACACTGTGTGTGTGAGAGTACCACCGTCTCTCTCCTCTCTGAGACACTGTCTGTGTGTGAGAGTACCACCGTCTCTCTCTGCTCTCTGAGAGTCTGTTTGTGAGAGTACCACCGTCTCTCTCTCCTCTCTGAGACACTGTGTGTGTGAGAGTACCACCGTCTCTCTCCTCTCTGAGACACTGTCTGTGTGTGAGAGTACCACCGTCTCTCTCTGCTCTCTGAGACACTGTGTGTGTGAGAGTACCACCGTCTCTCTCCTCTCTGAGACACTGTGTGTGTGAGAGTACCACCGTCTCTCTCCTCTCTGAGACACTGTCTGTGTGTGAGAGTACCACCGTCTCTCTCTGCTCTCTGAGAGTCTGTTTGTGTGAGTACCACCGTCTCTCTCTCTCCTCTCTGAGACACTGTCTGTGTGAGAGTACCACCGTCTCTCTCTCCTCTCTGAGACACTGTCTGTGTGTGAGAGTACCACCGTCTCTCTCTACTCTCTGAGACACTGTCTGTGTGTGAGAGTACCACCGTCTCTCTATCCTCTCTGAGACACTGTGTGTTTGAGAGTACCACCGTCTCACACCTCTCTGAGACACTGTGTGTGTGAGTACCACCGTCTCTCTCTCGTCTCTGAGACACTGTGTGTGTGTGAGTACCACTGTCTCTCTGTCCTCTCTGAGACACTTTGTGTGTGTGTGTGTGAGTACCACCGTCTCTCTCTCCACTCTGAGACACTGTCTGTGTGTGAGAGTACCACCGTCTCTCTCTCCACTCTGAGACACTGTGTGTGTGTGAGAGTACCACCGTCTCTCACACCTCTCTGAGACACTGTGTGTGTGAGTACCACCGTCTCTCTCTCCTCTCTGAGACACTGTGTGTGTGTGAGAGTACCACCGTCTCTCTCTCCACTCTGAGACACTGTGTGTGTGTGAGAGTACCACCATCTCTCTCTCCACTCTGAGACACTGTGTGTGTCTGAGAGTACCACCATCTCTCTCTACTCTCTGAGACACTGTGTGTGTGTGAGTACCACCGTCTCTCTCCACTCTGAGACACTGTCTGTGTGTGAGAGTACCACCGTCTCTCTCTCCTCTTTGAGACACTGTCTGTGTGTGAGAGTACCACCATCTCTCTCTCCACTCTGAGACACTGTGTGTGTCTGAGAGTACCACCATCTCTCTCTACTCTCTGAGACACTGTGTGTGAGAGTACCACCGTCTCTCTCCACTCTGAGACACTGTCTGTGTGTGAGAGTACCACCGTCTCTCTCTCCTCTTTGAGACACTGTCTGTGTGTGAGAGTACCACCGTCTCTCTCTACTCTCTGAGACACTGTCTGTGTGTGAGAGTACCACCGTCTCACACCTCTCTGAGACACTGTGTGTGTGAGAGTACCACCGTCTCACACCTCTCTGAGACACTGTGTGTGTGAGAGTACCACCGTCTCACACCTCTCTGAAACACTGTGTGTGTGAGTACCACCGTCTCTCTCTCCTCTCTGAGACACTGTGTGTGTGAGTGCCACCGTCTCTCTCCTCTCTGAGACACTGTCTGTGTGAGAGTACCACCGTCTCTCTCCTCTCTGAGACACTGTGTGTGTGAGAGTACCACCGTCTCTCTCCTCTCTGAGACACTGTCTGTGTGTGAGAGTACCACCGTCTCTCTCTGCTCTCTGAGAGTCTGTTTGTGAGAGTACCACCGTCTCTCTCTACTCTCTGAGACACTGTCTGTGTGTGAGAGTACCACCGTCTCTCTATCCTCTCTGAGACACTGTGTGTTTGAGAGTACCACCGTCTCACACCTCTCTGAGACACTGTGTGTGTGAGTACCACCGTCTCTCTCTCGTCTCTGAGACACTGTGTGTGTGTGAGTACCACTGTCTCTCTGTCCTCTCTGAGACACTTTGTGTGTGAGTACCACTGTCTCTCTCTCCTCTCTGAGACACTGTCTGTGTGTGTGTGTGAGTACCACCGTCTCTTTCTCCTCTCTGAGACACTGTGTGTGTGTGTGAGTACCACCGTCTCTCTCCTCTCTGAGACACTGTGTGTGTGTGAGAGTACCACCATCTCTCTCTACTCTCTGAGACACTGTCTGTGTGTGAGAGTACCACCGTCTCTCTCTCCACTCTGAGACACTGTGTGTGTGAGAGTACCACCGTCTCTCTCTACTCTCTGAGACACTGAGTGTGTGAGTACCACCGTCTCTCTCTCCTCTCTGAGACACTGTGTGTGTGAGTACCACCGTCTCTCTCTCCTCTCTGAGACACTGTCTGTGTGTGTGAGTACCACCGTCTCTCTCTCCTCTCTGAGACACTGTCTGTGTGTGTGAGTGCCACCGTCTCTCTCTCCTCAGCCCCAGCCTGACTCTCCAGGGTGTATCAGGGAGGGAGGAGAGCTGGCCCTGGTTCTGCACCTTCACACAGACCCTGTAAAGGGCCCTGCCCTCCATGGTGGCCAAGGGACATGCACTCAGGCTGTCAATGTCCAGCAGTATTGTTGTGTGTTCCTTCCAAACAACTCAACTTTGGTTTCATCTATCCACAGGATATTTTGCCAGTAGCGCTGTGGAACATCCAGGTGCTCTTTTGCAAACTTCAGAAGTGCAGCAATGTCTTTTTTGGACAGCAGTGGCTTCTTCCATGGTGTCCTGCCATGAACTCCATTCTTGTTTAGTGTTTTATGTATCATAGACTTGTCAACAGAGATGTTAAACATGTTCCAGAGATTTCTGTAAGTCTTTAGCTCACACTCTAGGATTCTTCTTAACCTCACTGAGCATTCTGCGCTGTGCTCTTGCAGTCATCTTTGCAGGACAGCCACTCCTAGGGAGAGTAGCAACAGTGCTGAGCTTTCTCCATTTATAGACAATTTGTCTTACCATGGACTGATGAACATCAAGGCTTTTAAAGATACTTTTGTAAACCTTTTCAGCTTTATGCAAGTCAACAATTCTTAATCTTAGGTCTTCTGAGATCTCTCTTGTTCGAGGCATGGTTCACATCAGGCAATGCTTCTTGAGAATAGCAAACTCAAAATTTGTGAGGGTATTTTATAGGACAGTGCAGCTCTAACCAACACCTCCAATCTTGTCTCATTATCTGACTCCTGACTCCAATTAGCTTTTGGAGAAGTCATTAGCCTAGGGATTCACATACATATTCCACCTTGCACTGTGAATGTTTAAATTATGTATTCACTATAGACAAGAAAAAAAGAATGATTTGTGTGTTATTAGTTTAAGCAGACTGTGTTTGTCTATTGTTGTGATTTAGATGAAGATCAGATCGAATTTTATGACCAATTTATACAGAAATTCAGGTAATTCCAAAGGGTTCACATACTTTTTCTTGCCACTGTATACTGTAACTAGCTCGAGCCTTCCTTGACACATGCCCGCACCCCCCTTGGAAGGTACGCCCCACAGTTTGACACAAACTACAATGACTAAATCCCACTTTTAAATTACTAGCTAATTAGATAACTTGATCATTGATGCTGCAGAAGTAGGTAGAAGTACAGTATAGAGGCCAAAAACTCAAACTGCAAACTCTTGCAGTTCCTATATCTATATCTACACTACTGGTCAGAAGTTTTAGAACTGCTAGAGTTTTTTTTATGCAGCACCAACGCATACCAAAACCTGATTGATGGCTGGTTTTTAGAGTGTAACTTATTTTTGATTCAATGAGCAAACATAAAATCCAGCCATAAAACTGATCATTGTGATCAATTATAGAAAATAATTGAAAATATATTCAATGTATTCATTATATCTTTTTGCTAGGGGGCCCTAAGCGGCCGCTTATGTTGCTTATGCCTAGAACTGGCTCTGATACTACACACTGCACTGACACACTAGTATACACTACACCCTGGTGACCAATGGGAGTGATTCATAATGACAGAAATCGAGAGAAGACTCTCATGATGCCGTTCAGCTCTACAAGCTGTGCTTCACAATAAAATGGCACCAGGGACACAGAAAAGCACTTGCAATACAGTGCTCAGGCATCAGTTTATTTTTTGTTTATTTGAAACCTTGTACTGTATCAAGCTAGTGCCAAATCTGCTGACAGACAGGAGGCTGCGGCAGGGGGGTTCTTTGTGAACACAGCAATTATCGACTATGCCACCCATTTTTCTTTGGAGAAATCATCTTTTATTTATTTATTCATTATACTTATTTTGTTTTTTTAATGTATTTATTTTGGCACAAAAGACCCTTTAATACAGCCTAGCTCGGCTCACCTGCATAAAGTATTTGCTGCCTACACTTGTACATGCTTCTGTTCTATTTTTTAAATACTGGTACGTGATATCTCTGTCAGGATTGCCTCGGGGGAGGACCGCAGAGTTAGGGAGTTAGGACCCAGGTGCAGTTCACGTAGAGTGGGCAGACAAGACAAAGGGACTAGGCAAAGACATGGTCGAGGAAACAAGCTATGGTTGTGGGAATGGGCAGACAGACTAGCAAAGGCAAGACGGAATCAAAAACGGAAAGACAGGCAATAATAATCAAAGCGCCGAGGAGACACGGGGCCAGGAGACGGCTTGGAATCGTAGCTAAAGCTGACGAGACTTCGCCCCGAGTGAGGGAAGTGAGGGATTTAAGACAGGGAGCAGGAACTGGGAAGAAAGGTGCAGAGCCAATGGAAACCGAGAAAGAGTGAACAAGCGCACATGGGAGACCGGAATGTTAATAGGGTGATAAACAGATGAAAAAAGAACAATGAGGAGAAAGGAAAGACAGGGAGACAGCGGCCTCTAGTGGAGAGAGAGGGTGTGTACTGGGGAACCGTGTCAATCTCATAACCTTTTACTACTTAATTGTGAAGAAAATAAACTCATGTGCCTTCAAAATAAAAACAGACTTGGTTATTTACAATTTTACACGTCATTGGTGAGGCATGTGTGAGACATTGGGAGAATTTGTTTACAGATTTCTCTTTGTGAGCCATCACTGAGATTAACCATAACTGTCTTACACTTTTCTCATTGAAAGGTTATTCAGCTAAGACTTGGGTGAGATAAGTCGTATACATATGAGGCATTAAGAGTTGCACAATAGTTTGGTATTGAATGTAGTATTTTTCCCATTTTTTGGATGATAGACATACATGAGTAAAGATTAACTTGAGATAAACTTCAGAAGAATTTAAGAGCTAATGTTCTGATCAGAGTAACAATCCAAGGGTTGTTTCTCGGGAGCAAAAATATGAGAAAATTGTTTAAATCTCACACTGATTTCAAATAGAACTCAACTATATCTAGGAGAAGTTAATGAGATCAAGAGGCAATCTTATTTTGAATATTTCTTTCCTCTGGGTTACCTCGCCCAATCTGAAATGTGTGGCATGACTTGAAGATCGCTGTCCATCAATGCTCCTCAAGGAACTGGACAGAGTTTGAACATTTTTGTAAAGAAAAATGGTCAAATCTTACCAAATCTAGGTGTGCAGAGTAGAGACTGATCCCCACAGACTCACAGCTGTAACTTCTGCCAAAGGTGCTTCCAGCAAATACGAACTCAGGGGGGTGGAGAGTTATCCAAGTATGAGATTTCAGATATTTTTTCACATTAAAACATTTTCCCCTTAACAGTGTGAATTATGGTGTGCGGGTAAGTGGGGAAATATTCTTAAAAGCATGAAACTCTGAGGCACTGTCTCAAGGTGGTGTAGACTTTCTATAGGCACTGTGTATACTCTGACTTGTGTACTATACACTCTGACTGGTGTTTATTGTGTTTCAGTGCTCAGTGCTGCCATCAGCCCTGGACAGACTGAAGGTAAGAGAGCAGCCACACACACACTGACACACACACACAAACATGCAGTAATACACACACTGACACACACACACACACACACAATGCAGTAATACACACACTGACCCACACTCACACTGAAACACACACACACACACACACACACACACACACACACAGACACACACACACAAACATGCAGTAATACACACACTGACACACTGACACAAACACACAATGCAGTAATACACACACTGACCCACACACACACACACACACTGACACACACACACAAACATGCAGTAATACACACACTGACTCACACTGACACACTGACACAAACACACAATGCAGTAATACACACACTGACCCACACACACACACACACACACACACACACACACACTCACCCTGCAGACTCCTGCCAGGATCGCCACAATATCATTTTAATACAGCGGACAGGACTGCGGTTGATAAAGGTTACATGTTCCTGCCTTACATGCATTTTAAATGCCCTCAAAAGTGTAACCTATTTACTGTGTCTGTAAAAGTATTGCAGTACGAATCCCAGCCAAAACACGATGTAGGGTTTTAAATAGTTTGATAAATATTCTGTATAGTTTCAGTTTTATCCAGCATTGTCTGAGGAGCGTCTTTCACTCATTTCTGTAGCTTGTTCTGTGATCTGAGCCTGCTTGTCATTCCGCTCCCAGCGGAAAACTCAAACACCATAACTATGTTAAAACAACTATGGTAAATAAATATAATAATGACTGTAAAACCAAATAAACACATTAGTTTTTTGTCTGAAGTCTGATGAAGGATTTTATGGTAATTTGAAAAAAATATTTTGAAAATTTATGGGTGCATTATCAGAGGAATATGTGCCGATACCAATATTTCTGTAAAAGGCCAATATCGGCCAATAATATCGGTGCTCTGGTATATCAGTTGGGCCTTAATCTTAAACAAGAAATAAATACCATACTCCTCTGTCTGTGAAGAGCTCTGGTGTGATTATAAATCTGTGCTCTCTGGTTCTGCAGCTGTAACCCCCAAAGGATCCCTGGAGGAGACCAGATCTGTAACCCGACAGGGCAACCAGACGGGTGAGTGTGTGTCTGAGCAGACCTGCGACACTGTGATTAACACACATACTCAACACCAGTTAAACATTGTGCTCAACAGGTTCTCTCTGGCTTTCGGGGGTGGGGGGGTTGTGCCTCATCAGACTTCCACGGTGAGGGAAAAGGTGCCTCATCGGACCCTCAGAGGGGGCTGTTGCTGGTAGACAAAAAGACTGTTGTGCTCAAATACTGGTCATGCAATGCAGGACATTTCCAAAAGCAATTGTGCATTGCATGTCCATGGCACACTGGCGGCACTATGGGCTAGAAAAACAGAGACTGAACAGATGAGTCTTCAGCCGTGGTTTAAAGGCTAAGACAGAGGGGGCATCTCTTACATGGGTTGGAAGATCGTTCCACAGTTTCGGGGCCCTATAACTAAATGCTTGACCACCTACGTTTTTCTTGTGTATTTTATTCGATAAGGAGATATTTTAAGTTAGGGGTGCCAGACCCTTTAGTGTTTTAAATGCTAGAAAGAGAACTTTAAAGTCTATCCTGTAGCACATGGGCTGCCAGTGAAGAGAAGCTCATACTGGAGTGATGTGGTCATTTTGTTTTTCTGGCTCCCGGGAGGCATTTTACTGCTACTGCTGGTGACATTGTAACTATGGAGTCTCAATAATGAGCCCAATCTCAGCAGGTGTGCCGCTGAGGGTTTCGAATCTGTTCGTGCTCTGAATGGGAGACAGGTGCGCCGGAGCTGCTGGTTTCATGCTTCTAGAGCCCCTTTTTACCGAGATCCAGTGGTCCTGCTGTGACTGTGGAGCCGCCGGTGTGGGCCTCTCGCTGGCTACAGTGGGGCCAGGAGAACTAGAGGAGGAATTTACTAATTCTGAATCTGGGTTTGTGCAGACTGAGTCCAGCCAATTTGTGGACTCTTTTGTCTTTGTAAGAGTATCTACGTGCTCCTCCAACACGCGCACTCGTTTGCCAACTCCCATTTTGTGCAGTAAAATTATAATGATGGTCGGCAGATCCAACCATGGTAAACATGCTGCACAACAAACAGTACATGGCTTTAAGAGACATATTAGCAGTGCTGCCCTTTGTGTGTGACTGTTGTTCCTGCTTCACTTTATAACTAAGTCATCCAATGGTTACTAATGACGTGTGTGTGTGTGTGTGGGGGGGGGGGGGGGTGTTGGTTTATGTGGTTTACGAGGAATTTTTAATTTACAAACTGGTAATTACAAGGTTATTATGCAAAAATGGTTTATGAGGACATTGCCAATGTCTCCATCATTGAAAACACTTAAAAAACATACTAAATTATGTTTTTTTGAAAATGTAAAAATGCAGAAAGTTTTTTATGGGGGTTAGGTTTAGGGTTAGGGTTAGGCGATATAATATAGTTTGTACACGATAAAAGTCATTATGTCTATGGAGAGTCCTCATAATGATAGCAGCACCAACATGTGTGTGTGTGTGTGTGTGTGTGTGTGTGTGTGTGTGTGTGCAGTGAAGTGAGACCCTGGGCTGTGCTGACCCTGCAGCCTGACTGGACATCTGTCTTCACTGGAGAGACGGTCACTCTGCACTGTCAGGTCCAGGGGGCAGGAGACACTGACTGGAGGTACAGATGGTACAGAGGAGAGACACAGGTCTACCCGACTTACTTGTACACTGGAGATGAAGGCAGATACACCATCAGCTCTGACAGTTATTACCACAGTGGAGACTATACCTGTGAGGGAGTGAGGAGTGGAAACCCATCACACTCTGACCGCAGCAGCCCAGTGACTCTGACAGTGTCAGGTGAGTCGACTCAGCCCAGCCTGTCCTGACTGTGTGCTCTGTGTTACAGGCGCTCGGTCTGTCCTGACCGTGTGCTCTGTGTTACAGGAGCTCAGCCTGTCCTGACTGTGTGCTCTGTGTTACAGGCGCTCAGCCTGTCCTGACCGTGTGCTCTGTGTTACAGGCGCTCAGCCTGTCCTGACCGTGTGCTCTGTGTTACAGGCACTCGGCCTGTCCTGACCGTGTGCTCTGTGTTACAGGAGCTCAGCCTGTCCTGACTGTGTGCTCTGTGTTACAGGAGCTCAGCCTGTCCTGACTGTGTGCTCTGTGTTACAGGAGCTCAGCCTGTCCTGACCGTGTGCTCTGTGTTACAGGAGCTCAGCCTGTCCTGACTGTGTGCTCGGTGTTACAGGAGTTCGGCCCCGGCCTGACTGTGTGCTCTGTGTTACAGGAGCTCAGCCTGTCCTGACTGTGTGCTCGGTGTTACAGGAGTTCGGCCCCGGCCTGTCCTGACTGTCTCTCCACTGGGACAGATATTCGAGGGAGACTCAGTGACTCTGCGCTGTGAGGTCACAGGGGCGTCTGCAGGCTGGAGGTATTACTGGTACAGAACTGGACAGAGCAGGGCAGGACTGGACTATGTGTGGTAAAATGGCAGACGGGTCTATCTGCAGCCCCTCTCTGACAGCAGCAGCAGAGCTGGAGGCAACTTTACCATCAGCGCTGTGACTGGGACACACTCTGGACAGTACTGGTGCAGAGCTGGGAGAGGAGACGCACACTATTACACTCAGTACAGCAGGGCTGTGAATCTGACAGTGTCAGGTGAGTGATGCAGTGTGTTAATAGGACACACTCTGGACTGTGTTAATCTCTGTGACTGCAGCACTATATTGTTTATGAATAATTCCCCATCTCTCTCTCTCTCTCTCTCTCTCTCTCTCTCTCTCTCTCTCTCTCTCTCTCTCTCTCTCCCTCTTTCTCTCTCTCTCTAGAGATGTTCTCAAGGCCCGCTCTGACAGTCAGCCCTGCAGGGTCAGTGTGGGAGGGAGAGACAGTGACTCTGCAGTGCGACACTGAGGCACACAGAGCTGACACACAGCTGAGCTACACATTCACCAGAGACACCGAGACCCTGAGAGCAGAGACTGCACAGAGTCAGCACAGCGTCCGTGACGAGAGGGGACTCTGGACTGTACCAGTGTACAGTGTACAGTGTACAGGCGCAGGCTGAGGGGACGAGTATGAAGAGACGGAGTGACGCTGTGAGGGTGACTGTGTCAGGCGGGCTGCTGTGAGGGGCTGTGTCAGGTGTTGCGTTTCTTCCAGCTGCATGTGTGTCTGAAGCTGCTGTGTCTCTGGCTCCGTCTGGACGTTCCCTCAGTGCTGAAGTGCTGCACACTGTCCCTATGAGTCTGGACACTCAATCCCTGCCCAGTCTCTGCAGTCTGTGCCCAGTGTCCAGCCCAGCATCCGGCACAGTGCTGCCTGTCACTGCATCACTGTTAAGGCCGTCACTGCATCTCTGTGTCCGATACACCATTTAGTCCCTCATCAGAGAGCTGGTCTGTCCTGTGCATTGCACAGTGGATGTGTTAAAGCCACACCAGATACACAGCGTGATCAACACACAGCAGCACTTCACAGACTGGAGCTGGGTCCTCTAACTGTGGGGATTCAAATGAATCTGTAGCTTTCATGCCCAGCTCCAGGGCAACAGCTCTGCATATATTGTCTTTGTTGTTGGTGTCCTTGTTGTTCTCAGCTGCTTTATCGTGCTGTTCTTTGTGTCCATGAAGGACACACAGGCACTGCATCAGTCCAGCGTCTTCCTAGTCTGGTTTCATTGGCCAGTGTAGTTTTAAACGCACACAAAATCAGATAAATGTTTTCAGGCAAGATCAGATCTTACACAGATAGCTTGTCTGCAGATGTGTATGTGAGAGTTTGTCGTTGTCTATGTCTGTTTGAGGTGTGTGTGTGTGTGTGTGTGTGTGTGTGTGAATGAGTTGCAGTGACCTCTGTCTCTAATCACACCTCCTGTCCCTTGTCCTCCAGAGGGCCGGCCTGCAGCCACACTGACCCTGGAGCTGCCCTGGACGCAGCTGTACGCCCTGGAGCCAGTGTCTCTGAGGTGTGGGCTGTCAGGGGCCCCTACAGGCTGGACATACCGCTGGTACAGAGATGGCTCTCCCACTGCGGTGTCCCAGACTGATGGACACACTATGACCGGGGACAGGCTCTCCATCACTGCAGTGTCTGTGTCTGATGGGGGGCAGTATCAGTGTGAGGGCATGAGGGGGAGCAAGTCATTTGTCTCTCAGCGCTCTGATGGTCTCAATCTCTCCATCTCAGGTCAGTCCTGGACCAGCACCGCTCAGCTACTGTGTTACAGTGTGTCAGTGTCAGGCAGCGCTGCTGTCAGGCTGCTGTGTGTCAGTGGTCAGTATCAGGGCTGCGTCCCGAGAGAGGACTGTCCTCACTGTGTCTGTCTCTCTCTCTCTCTCTCTCAGAGCTGCTGCCTCGGGTCAGTCTGTCTGTGGATCCCCCCAGAGTTCAGCACTTTACAGGCAGTAAGGTCACTCTGAAGTGTGGGGGGCCGGGGGGCTCTGCTGGGTGGACAGTGAAGCGCTACACAAAGGGGCAGGTGGAGCCAAGCTGCTCGTCTCACAGGGGAGAAACAACTGCAGACGGCTGCGTCATCAGATACACCTCAGAGTCTGACAGTGGAGTGTACTGGTGTCAGTCTGGAGCAGAACGCAGCAGCGCTGTCACACTGAGAGTAACCGATGAGTAACACACTGCACCACACTGACACACTGAAGCACACATTGAGTAACACACTGCACCACACTGACACACTACCAGTACACAGTGAGTAACACACTGCACCACACTGACAGCACACACTGCATAACACAGTGCACCACACTGACACACTACCAGCACAGAGTGAGTAACACACTGCACCACACTGACACACTGACAGCACTGATGACACTCTGACTCTGCGCTGTGGTCTTCGTGGCTACAGATCTACAGTGCAGTCTTCTATAAGGACGGTGTGGAGCTGCAGCCGCAGACGGTTAGAGAGACGACCATCGCCAGCGTGTCTGTGACAGACCAGGGCTCCTACAGCTGTAAACACTCCGACTGGGGAGAGTCACCAGAGAGCTGGGTGTCAGTGAGAGGTGAGACGCCCCTGTGCTGGACTGGGCTGAAAGACATACAGGCACCCAGCCCCCAGCCCTCCCTGCCAGCTGTATCTCTCTCTCTGTCTGTCTGTCTCTCTCTGTCCATCTGTATCTGTCTCTGGGATGTGTGTTAGAGACTGCTGTCTCTCCGGCTCCATCTGGACACTCCCTCAGTGCTGAAGAGCTGCACACTGTCCCCGTGAGTCTGGACACACATTCCCTGCCCAGTCACTGTACACAGCATCCAGCACAGTGCTGTCAGTCATTGCGTCACTGTTGCACGGACAGATGATCTGCTAATTGTGTCTGTGACTGTGTCAGTGTCTGTGAGTGTGTGTATAGGTGGGTCTGTGTGTTTTAGAGTGTGTGTGTCTGTGTGTTTGTGTGGGTCTGTGTGTGAGTATGTGTGTGTCTCTGTGTGTATCATTATGTGTGCAATTCCCTATGTGACCCAGCTGTCCTTTAACAGGTGGGACTGAGAGACAGGGAGTAGCTACACAGCCAGCAGGGGGCGCCCCACACCATCCCTGGAGGGTCTCTGTATGTGTGAATGTCTGAGCCACACTGTCCTGGTGGGTCTGTGTGTGTGTGTGTGTGTGTGTGTGTGTGTGTGTGTGTGTGTGTGTGTATGACTCACTGGGTCTAAACCACTGTGTGTGTGTGTGAGAGTGTGTGTCTGTATGTATGACTCACTGGGTCTAAAGCACTGTGTATGTGTGACACTGCGTTTACACTGCAAGGTCGGCGACTTGCACAGAGTGAGTGGCACCCTGAACCAAAACGGCTACCCCAGCATTTTGCAGCGCCATGCAATACCCTCTGGTATGCGCCTAGATGGTCAGGTGTTCATCCTACAGCAAGATAATGACCCAAAACATGGGATGAACTGGACAGAAGGGTGAACGCAAAGCAACCTACAAGTGAAAAACATTTGTGGGAACTTCAGCAACAGTGTTGGGAAGAACTTTCTGAACAATATTTGAGTTCCATGGAGACATTAAACTGTGTACATTTCAATACAAACTGGAAACATTTAGGCTGGTAATGTATGTAAACACAATTACATCAAATACACACATAATGTAGTAACTTTACATTGTCTACAACTATGACCAAAATAATTCAAAAGCATTCTCACCAAGCCTCTCTGTTTTAAATGATTGAAGGTGGTTTTTGAAAATACATAATATACGTGTTTGACTGGGACTTTGTTTCTCATTGACACACAATATATCTAAATGTGGCAGTGCCCACGATGCAAGTACAGAACTACATGTGCCAAGCAATCAGTTATTAGACTACGCCAAATTAGGCATTTCACACAAAGAAACAGTTTGATCCTGTTTCTCTTTGGATTGAGAAGAATAAATCCAAACATGATAGATAACATAGTTATATGAGGCATAGGCATAATTTAAGGGGTGGGGGGCATGTCAAATTGCCCCCACACACACACTTTTTGAAAGACACAATCATTCGATCTCTGATTTCTGGTAAATAGAATGAGCTGGACATAAGAAACTCACTCCACACAATGTGTTTCTACTTATAGAATAACCTGAGGAAGTATGGATTTTCGGTGGAATACCCCATTAATGCGTGTCAAGGATTCGTTTCAGAACTGTGTGTGGGTGGGGTGTGATTTGACCGATTTGCCCCCCTGACCCACCCCCTGGGTGCGTCTCCTCTCCCAGCTACACACCAGTACTGTCCAGAGTGTGTCCTATTAACACACTGCATCACTCACCTGACATTGTGTGTGTCCCAGTCACAGCGCTGGTGGTGAAGTTGCCTCCAGTTCCGCTGCTGCTGTCAGAGAGGGGCTGCAGATAGATCAATCTGCCATTGTACCTCACATAGTCCAGTCCAGCCCAGCTCTGTCCAGCTCTGTACCATTAATACCTCCAGCCTGTAGACGACCCTGTGACCTCACAGCGCAGAGTCACTGAGTCTCCCTCGAATATCTGTCCCAGTGGAGAGACAGTCAGGACAGGCTGGGGCCGAACTCCTGTAACACAGAGCACACGGTCAGGACAGGCTGAGCTCCTGTAACACAGAGCACACGGTCAGGACAGGCTGAGCTCCTATAACACAGAGCACACGGTCAGGACAGGCTGAGCTCCTGTAACACAGAGCACACAGTCAGGACAGGCTGGGCTGAGTCGACTCACCTGACACTGTCAGAGTCACTGGGCTGCTGCGGTCAGAGTGTGAAGGGTTTCCACTCCTCACTCCCTCACAGGTATAGTCTCCACTGTGGTAATAACTGACAGAGCTGATGGTGTATCTGCCTTCATCTTGAGTGGAGGAGTCAGTCTGGTGGACCTGTGTCTCTCCTCTGTACCATCTGTACCTCCGGTCAGTGTCTCCTGCCCCCTGGACCTGACAGCGCAGAGTGACCGTCTCTCCAGTGAAGACAGATGTCCAGTCAGGCTGCAGGGTCAGCACAGCCCAGGGTCTCACTGCACAGACACACACAGCAATAATGATAATTAATAGAGGAACAAATATCATGTACAAGTATTCCTTCAACTGGATCACAATGACAGTATCAGTGCAGTCTGTCTGTGTCTTGTTAGTATAAAATAAAATCTCCCCTTCATTACAAAGGCACAAGGCTCCACACTTACACAACACAATGGGGTCACATTATATTACTTCATGAGGAATCACGGCACCTTATTATAAAATGTGACCCATATTTTTATAGCGGTCATCCTATAGGTCTAAGGCCAGCAAACATATTCATCTAAGGATACAAAGCTGTACAGACACACACAATGTAAGGAATAATGTAATTGCTGAAGCTGGGCAAATCCCACCATGATAAAATTCAACAGTTTAAAGTCGACTCCCTAAATGTTCTTGGGTATTGTCCTAATTCACAGAAGGTAAACGCAGATGGCTGACCAAAGGTGGGGTCCCGGGTATCAATGGGAACAGAAGGTTGAAAAGGACACAGTTTGCTTACTAGTCTTGTATCAATAGCATATCAAAAGCTATTGATAAGGACGAGTAAGGAGACAGTCCATCTCTGTTGGGAGGAGTGAGTTTGGTGGGTGGGGTGGTCACTGGAAGGTGGAGTTGGACAGAGGTTCAACTCATAAATGCTGACTTTTCCATAAGGTCTGGGTATCCATTTTGCCTACCTAGTGTACTTGTATACTGTGAGCTATATTTTGGACTCTGTAATAAATCACATTGAACCCGAACTGTCTTAGTTCCAGTCACTGCTACAGGAGGTTCCATTTTCTTACAACACACAGATCAACACAGACACAGATGTGGCACTGTGTGTGCTGAACATTATGGAAAACATTGCACCCTCATGGTACAGCACTTAACATTTGTATAATACAATTGACTGTGTTGTTTCAGCTTCTGACTATCGCTGCCAATAGTTTTAGTCTTCTTTCACTGGAAAGCGTGAGTGATGCAGAACTAAGTCAATAGAAGATGTGAGATGAAACCATAAAATAATACCCTTTGACTGTGTTTACAGAAACAATAAATATGTTGCACAGGGATGGTCTTGGTTTTCTTTATTCTAAAAACGCAACACAGACACACAGAGAATTAGGTTGTCTCAAGGCTGACGGTCAGTGGTGTGTGAACTCTTACCTTGAAACTGTCCAGATGTGACCGCTGTGCTGAGCCCTGAGACACAGAGAGAAGAACACAGACCAGCAATTAAAACACATCAATACACAAGACAATCAATCAATCAGTGAATAGAAGTAGGCCACACATGAGGTGGACACCCGGACTGTGATCACGGACAGAGCAAATGTCTGAGGGGACACTCACTCACACAGAGCCCCCTGGCGCCCCCTGTGGGACTGCACTCAGTCTCAACCCCAAGGTAGGGCTGTGGGGACACAGCGCTCAGATCACAGTCTCCTCTGCTGAGAGCAGGCGGGAGGGGGCAGCAGGCCGGACTGTGACCGCCAGGGAAGGCCATCCACTATACTGCCATTGCAACACTCAGCACCACCATGTTGGGTCTGCGATTGAGCCCTGGCCAGTCCCTGCTCTTGCCTCACAGCCATGGGAGACACGTGTATTCAGGCCTGCTACACAATCACAGACTGACACTTCAACACCACGGCCTCCCACAGACACCAGCTCTGACATCAGACCAGCTTCAGTGCAGTGACCGATTTATTCAAGAGGATTGAAAACTGATAGAGAGCAGTGCTGTGCCTGTAGACACTGAGCTGAGCCCCGTGTTTCAGAGAGGCACACATCCCAGGAAAGAGGAACGAATCTTAGAGAGAACGCTGTGTGCGTTATAACGTGTAAGGCACGGTGCTTCACCCACATAACTGTGGTGTACATTGATGTGTATGTGTAGGTGTGTGTGCGTGTGAACATGCTCATGTTTGAACTGTCTGTTTTGAAGTCAAAGAAACTCCACTCCATTGATATGTATACAGGTTTTCTTTCTTCCTGATTTTAAAAACACCTTTACTAACATCAAAAACATTTACTAGTCTGCTCTTAATGATATTTGATAATTTCTATTAAAATTATTAAATTCCTTAACTATAACAACATCCTTGACCTAAGAATGATTACATTACCAGACAAACGACTTTTGTATCACAATATTATGATTATTATTATGGTTATAATGCTGCTAATGAAAATTATTATTATTATTTAAGTTAGAGGGTGCCTTTATCTACAAGGTTATACAAGCCCTGACATACAATACGATCATGAGATACACACAATAACATTAGGTCTAAAATCGTTGCGTTGAACCCATGAAAACATGTACAAGTGTAATCAAAGGAGATGTGTTTTACTATGGAGACGTCTAATACACAACTGACTCCGTCATCTCAAATAAATCACTGGCTGTAGGTTCTATAAGTCTTGCTCCATTAATTGTCTGTATATTTATTTTACATTTGTAGATTGCTCATGCCATCCTCTCTACGTCAGAATCCGAGTTGCCGGCAGAATTATCCTCAACTGCATGTGGGGAATCTGCCCTCACTGCTGCAGACACAGGGATACCAGCTGATCTCCTGCTCAGATTCCATATTTACTTTGGCAAACAGGACATTTCCACTGGGAGAATCCCAGCTAACACACAACGTTGCCACAACATTTTGGGTTAGCAGGGATGTGTGTTTATACTGTACATTCTAATAGTATAGACAGTGTAGAGCTCAGTGTGTTAATACTGTACATTATAATAGTATAGACACAGTGTAGGTGCGTGTCGCTGTGTTTTATCAGATATCCGCTCAGTGTCTGTGCAGCACTTCCTATTTTCTCGCAGCAGAGTGACATCAATCAGTGTGAACAGAGCTGGGCAGCAGAAATGCTATTGGCCAGGGTCCCTGTGTGCGTGTGTGTGTGAGACTCTGTGAGTGTCAGAGACACAGGGAGGAAGTGGCTGTGTGAGTGTGTGTGTTTGACTATATGTGAGTGTGTGTGTGTGTATGTGTGTGTGTGTGTGTTTGACTATGTGCGAGTGTGTGTGTGTGTTTGACTATGTGCAAGTGTGTGTGTGTGTTTGACTATGTGCGAGTGTGTGTGTGAGTGTGTGTTTGACTATGTGCGAGTGTGTGTGTGTTTGACTATGTGCGAGTGTGTGTGTGTTTGACTATGTGCGAGTGTGTGTGAGTGTGTTTGACTATGTGCGAGTGTGTGTGTGTGTGTGCTTGACTATGTCCGAGTGTGTGTGTGTGTGTTTGACTATTTGCGAGTCTGTGTGTGAGTGTGTGTGTTTGACTATGTCCGTGTGTGTGTGTGTGTGTGTTTGACTATGTGCGAGTGTGTGTGTGTGTGTGTTTGACTATGTCCGAGTGTGTGTGTGTGTGTATTTGACTATTTGCGAGTGTGTGTGTGAGTGTGTGTGTTTGACTATGTGCGAGTGTGTGTGTGTGTGTTTGACTATGTGCGAGTGTGTGAGTGTGTGTGTGTGACTGTGTGACTGTGTGTCAGAGATAGAGGGAGGAAGTGGCTGTGTGTGAGGGACAGAGACAGTGGAAGGAAGTTATGGAGTGAATTCACTTTCAAAATGAGAGAGTGCAGCAATACTAATTGTAAGCGTACACAGACTTGTCTACACTTGTGGTTTTTATTTTACGCTTTCAATTCCATTCTGCACTCCTTCGATATCCTTCTCAGATGACAGCTCTCTCTCGCACACTCAAGACGTATCACTGCGCATTTTCAATTCACGCTGCACTTCTTGACACTCTTATTTCACAACTTCCAGAACAAAGGACAGATCGGGCAACTAAAATGATTATCGGCCCCCTCGACCGCCATTCACATCAGAAGTGAATTAATCTGAAAGACAATTTCATCAGCAGGGTAACAGGTTGCTGCCTCCACCTCTGGGAGTCTGGGGGGAAGAGGAGAGAGAGAGCAACGGACAGCAGGTCAATCAGACATAAGGAGACAGAAGCTAAATGAACAGTTTGTTCAGATTTGAAACAGCCACTAGTAAAATACACAATCCCTAGCCTACCCTGCCTATACAAACTAATCTCTGTGTGGGACCCGCCTGTAACAAGCCACAGGAGAACACTCACTAAATATAGAGGAGCCCAAACTCATACAATGTAATTAAGAACATCAATTACACATTATAAACAAACGTGTACGAACCATAAAAAATCCAAAAAGTATCAAAAGCCAGCTCAAAAGAAACCCCGAAACAAACCCCTAATGGCTGTGAACTGTGGATCCCACTGTAGCCGGGAAGCGCAATAATATCCTCTGTGGCTGTTGACCAAACACACTGAACTCACCGAAGACATGAAAACACAAACCGCCCCCATCACACTGGGGAACAGGTGCCGTTCAACACACACACACGTATCCACTTCCAACAGACACACAGAGGCACTGATGGGCCGGTCCCGGGTCTGAGGCCCAGTTCGTCAGTGACAGTCTGCTCTCTCACGCAGCCTGTGCTCAGTCCTCTGTTTCCACAGCAGCCATTCACAGAATCAGAGAGGCTGTAGAGTGAGGAGGCCGGCAGCTACTGTCTATAGCAGACACCCCCAGACACCCCCCCCACACACACACACACACACAGACACACACACACAGACACCCCCAGAAACCCCCCCCACACAGACACACACACACACACACACACAGACACACACAGACACCCCCCCCCCCACACACACACACACACACACACAGACACACACACACAGACACACACAGACACCCCCCACACACAGACACACACACACACACACACACAGACACACACAGACACCCCCCACACACAGACACACAGACACACACACACAGACACACACAGACACCCCCCCCCCCCCACACACACACACACACACAGACACACACACACAGACACACACACACAGACACACACAGACACCCCGACAAAAAATATTCAAGTGCGTTGGTTTTACTTGTTATAATAATTCATAATGAGATAAAACAACAGTTTTTGATATAGCTCTGTGTTCTAAGGGACTAATTTAATTCATGCTTATCATTCATGTTGGACTTTGTGCTGGTGCGCATGCGAGACCCCTGTGGTGCTGAAAGTTGATCCTGATCAAATGGCAGTGTAAACGCAACACCACTGATCCTGATCGAGGGCATTTGATCCGGATCAGAAATGGCCGTGTAAAAGCACCTACAGACACACCCAGACACCCACACACACAGAGAGACTCACACACACACACATACACACACACACACACACACACACACACACACACACACACACATACACACACACACACACACACACACACACACACACACACACACACACACACACACACACACACACATCTCTAAAGCTACAGGCTCCCACTGGCTCTATACAGACTGTACTCCAGAGCATCAACACCTCAATAAGAGACATCATCCAAACCCACACTGCTCTGTACTTCCTGTTCTCTATCTCTCTCTCTGTCCATCTGTCTCTCTGTCTGTCTGTCTGTCTCTCACAGCAATGATACAGCAGGAAGTGTCAGCAAAAGGGAGGGCAGGAGGACAGAAAAATCCAGTCTTGTTGAAGACACCAATCTCAAATGTGTACCAATAAAATACAGTGCTGTGTCTGTCTGTCTGTCTGTCTCCCACTGTCTACAGTGCAGTGTCTGTCTGTCAGTCACACTGCCCCCCAAACAGCTCCACCTGTAGTATGTGTGGCCTGAAGGCAGAGTAGGACAGAACACCTGTGTGGCCAATCAAAACATAGTAAAGCTGATCCCAGAGATACTCACACAACGCCACGGCCACTCCCCACACTTGCATTCTGCTGCCTGTCACTCTGTTGCTGGTTCTCTCAGTCTCTCTTTCTCTCTCTCAGCCTCTTTCTGTCTCTCTCTCGTTCTCTCTCTCTGTCTCATTGGCTGCTCTGGCACAAACCCACAGTATAAACCCTCAGCTGCACAGGATGGGTAACGACATCTATTAATATAGATCAAGCACCTCGGCCCCGCGCTCAGGCATCGACCTCCTCTTCTCACCGCCCTCTTGAGCATCAAACCACTTCTTCAATTTAAAACCATTTCATTCTCCTGAGGCTCTTAATGGAGTCTGTCCAGCGCAGTACGTCCTGCAGTCCAGTCTGTCCAGCGCAGTGCATCCTGCAGTCCAGTCTGTCCAGCGCAGTGCATCCTGCATCTGTGTCTCTGTACACCTCTGTGTGCGTCTCTGTGTCTGTGTGTGTGTGTGTATGTGTCTCTGTACACCTTGGGGTGTGTCTCTGTGTCTGTCTATGTGTGTGTGTGTCTGTACACCTCTGGGTGTTGTACACTAAAACTGCCCTGAGCTCTATTATCACTCTGTGAGTGGTTGTGAGTGAAAAGAAAGACAGACAGAATGAAAGGAAGGAAGAGCGAGAAAGAAAGAATAGAAACAAAGGAAATATGGAAGAAACAAAGAAAGATAAATACAGACAGAAAGAAGGAAAAGAAAGAAAAGTAAAGTAAGAAAGAAGGAAACAATTAAGAAAAAGAAGGAAAAAGTGAGAAAGAAGTAATAAAGAAAGAGAGCAATGTGAGCAGGAAGGGAAGCAGGACAGGGATGGAGTCACACTGAGGAGGACAGAAATGAGGAACCGGAGCTGCAGATGAACAGCAACACGAAGCTCAAGAGTCTGTGGCTCTGTGGCTCTGACCCGGCACTCAGAGAGGGAGCGAGAGAAGCGCCTCACTGCGTTGTTTAAGTCTCCGGTGCAGAGCAGCGCTGGGAGCGATGGGGCCCCGGGCCTCGGCTTCGGTCTCCAGTCGCTCTGGCATGACTGAGCAGTGCAGCAGTAGTGCATTTACACGGCCAATTCTAATCCAGATCAAGTGCATCGGAACATTTAATCAGGATCAGTGGTGTTGCGTTTACACTGCCATTTGATCAGGATCAGTGGTGTTGCGTTTATACTGCCATTTAAACAGGATCAGCTTTCAGCCGCCACAGGGGTTTCGCTTGCGCACCAGCACCAAGTCCAACATTAATTACATGCAGAGTCGGGTGGCCCTATACGCTCACTACGCAAGTTGCGTAGGGCCCCACAAATTACGCAAGGGCCGCGCCTCCCCCTCGCAGGGCCGGCCCGATGTACAAGCGAACTAGGCGGGTGCCTAGTGCCCCAGAATATCAACGGGCCACTAAAATATGACATAGATATTATTTAAAATAAAAAATTCAACATGAGCGCAGTGACAGAGATGTAGTGAGCTAGTGGGGAGGGGCAGGTGAGGCGCGGCCACAGCGGGGCTGCTGAGGAGGAGGAAGAAAGACGGCATCCTTTAAAAGAGAGGGTGGAAAAAAGGACGAGGACTAGCAGGCGCAAGATAGAGGCCTGGATCAGCCGCTGTTCATCATTTCACCTCACTAGTTGTGTCGAGTGATGCTTGTGTGTGACCTCAATGCAACAAGCCATCTATTCTCGACCTCATTTTCAGGCAGAATCGGCTCCTAAAACCTGTCCAAAAGCGCCCGAAAGCGCCCGGAGATCACATACTAAACCTGCCCGCTGGCACTAGCTGACGCCCAGAGATCAAAGACAAAAAAGTCCAGTTGGCGACAGCAAAACATGATTAAGCCAGGAGATGAGCAGACACGATCAAGGACATATCAATACACAATGCAATCAAACCGCGTATAGTATTGGAATAAAAACATTATTATTATTATTATTATTATTATTATTATTATTATTATTATTATTCAAATAAGTTGAGGTTTTTATAGGAAAAAAATTATGCAACACATCAAAACCTGTGAACAAATAAAAACACATATTTCCATATTTGCTGCTTGATACAATCTGGTCTGGTTTTCTCGGGCGCTTCAGCATGATTTGCCGTGCACTAATGGGATTTAAATATTTTAATTATTACAGATAGGCTATTGTCCTTGATCCCCTCCGGTCACCTCTGTAAGGTTCACCATTTCTCGGGGCGCAGCAGAGTTGTGGGACACCGAGCTTTGCAAGGCGACCCTGTGCGGCCGAATGGTTCTGGACTTCACTGGTGCAGTTAGAAACCGCAGAGCTTTCCTCTACAATAGTTTGCCCGTTGTCAGCTAATGATTTTTGATAGTATTGTATTTTCAATACATTTTATTTTTTAATGTACACTGTGTAATGTAGAATTTTCAGTACTGTGTATTTATGGCGTGGGTGTTTTTTACATAAACACTTTATTAGTTGTTGCTGTTATTTTAATGTGCACAGTGCACTATTTACATTTGTATGTATTACTAAATCCATTTCAGTGTATGTTAAAGTGCAATACATGTTCTGTAATGTGCACTATTAAAATGTTTGTGTCTCTCTTAGTTTTACCTAAACATAAAGATGGGCAGCAGTAAAATGTTTTGCTGCGAGGTGGGGGCTCCCACATTCAGATCTCACCTATGGCCCCCAAAAGGCTAGGGCCGGCCCTGATTAGATGCATGCATTACATAAGTCCTTTAGAACACAGAGGTTTCCACCAGCCACAAAAAACAGTGCAAACTAGGATGCGAATGTTATAAATAATGATTCATTTTTTACTTTTTTATGTAAATAACTGTTTAACAAAACAGTTGTACCTTAACACGAAGTCTGCAAGAGACCTGGGACTTGGGAGAAGATTTATCTTCCAGCAGGGCAGAAACCCCAAACATACAGCCAAAGCCACACTGGAGTGCCTTAAAAATAAAAAGGCCAATGTCCTGGAGTGGCCCAGTCAAAGCTCGGACCTCAATCTAATTGAGAATATGTGGAAAGAGTTGAACATTGCTGTTCACCAATGGCCCCATCCAACTTGATGGAGCTTGAGCAATTTTGCAAAGACGAATGGGCAAACATTGCTGTGTCCAGATGTGCAAAGCTGATAGAGACTTTTCCACGTAGACTCATGGCTGTAATTGCTACCAAAGGTGCCTCTACCAAATATTGACTGAAGGGGTGATCACTTATGCATTCAATTATTTTCTGTTTTGTATTTGTAATTAATTTAGAAAAAAATGCAGATCATATTTTTCACTTTGACATTATGGACATTTTCGGCGTTGATTACATGTTGACTGATTAAATCTATTCTGATTTCAAGTTGTAACACAATGACATGTGGAAAAGACCAAGAGGGGTCAATACTTTTGAGAGCCACTAAAATGAAACCACACAGCAATCTCCTTACACAAGCATTGGCAGTAGAATGAACTTTACTGAGAGCTCAATGACTTTCAACATGGCATCGTCATAGGATGCCCTGCTAGAGCTGCCCTGGTGAGCTGTAAGTGCTGTTATTGTTAACAGGAAACATCTAGGAGCAACAACAGCTCAGCTGCCACGTGGTCGGCAACACAAGCTCACAGAACGGGACTGTTGAGTGCTGAAGTATGTAGCTCATAAAAATAGTCTTTTTTAGATACAAAGCGAAAGAACTCCAATTCACGAAATCTCAAAAATCGTGCCGACGCCAATAATGCACTTCGGACATATGCCGGAATATGCCGGAATAAGTCCGGGCTTCTGAATAAAAGAGCCAATCGTCAATTGGTAAAGTCATTGCGTCACTCGGGTATTACACACAATGTTAAACAGACCCGGGACCCGAAGTACAAGAATGGGACCTGAGCCGGACATATAAAATATGGACCCAAACCCATACAGGTCCTGGGTCGGGTCCCGGGTCCTCGGGTTCGTGTGGACCCGTGAAGACCTCTACCGAGCAGTTGCACAAGCCTAAGATCTTCATGCGCAATGCCAAGCGTCGGCTGGAGTGGTGTTAAGCTCGCCACCATTTGACCCGGGAGCAGTGGAAATGCGATCTCTGGAGTGACGAATCACGCTTCACCATCTGGCAGTCCGACAGAGGAATCTGGGTTTGGCGGATGCCAGGAGAACGCTACCTGCACAAATGCATAGACCAACTTATTTTGGAGGAGGAATAATGGTCTCAGGGCTCGGCCACTTACTCCCACTGAAGGGAAATCTTAATGCTACAGCCTACAATGACATTCTAGATGATTTTGCACTTCCAAATTTGTGGCAACAGTTTGGGGAAGGCCCTTTTCTGTTTCAGCACAAAGTGAGGTCTATACAGAAATAGTTTGTCAAGATTGGTGTGGAAGAACTTGAGTGGCTTGTACCTGACCCTGACCTCAACCCCATCAAATACCGTTGGGATGAATTGGAACGCTGACTGTGATCCAGGGCTGATCACCCAACATCAGAGCTCACTAATGCTCTTGTGGCTGAAATCCCCTCAACAATGTTCCAACATCTAGTGGAAAGCTTTCCCAGAAGAGTGGAGGCTGTTATTGCATCAAAGGGGGGACCAACTCCATATTAATGCCCATGATTTTGGAATGAGATGTTTGACGAGCAGGTGTCCACATACTTTTGACAATGTAGTGTATGTACTTTGACCCCCTGTCCAGTATTTTGAATATGTCGTTAAGAATTGTATCAGTCTACAATTTGCCCTCAACCCCACAACCATCAACGTCTAATTGCCAGCACCCCCTCTAGGTTGACATTTCGCAAACCCCCCCACCAGGGGTCCGTTATTTTCATATCTCAAAAGTGGCAAACAAGGTGTAGGGGGCATGACTCCTGCATGTGACCTTAACTCCCTGGCAACCATCTTTTGGTCATTTCAGATAACAGATGGCTATAAAATGAGGTTAATTTAGGTAGATGAAGAATTTGGTTGGAATAAAATAATTTGGAAATACTTAAAACTTTACAGTTAAAGTGGACTTTACTTCTTTTGCAAGAGGTTTATGAGAGATGCCCTGAGATTATAGAATCACTTCTAGAAAGTGAGAGGTGTGAGAAAGTGAAGGTGTCATATAATTACAATTAATACAAAATAATGTATTATGTACTAATAGCTGGAGTGGGAACTGATCTAATTTTATAACCCCCAACACACAACAATACCTATGAAGTTACATATTTTGTTAATTTAAGAAAACTGGACTTAATATCTTGGTGAGTTTAATGATGGGGGAATGAGTGGAGCAGCTCCATGACCTCAGCTCCGGCTCCAGCAATGCCAGCTCCAGCTCCGCTCCGCATCTTGCACAGATCTGCAGAAATCTTCTGATCCCATTGGTGGCACAGCGCAGATCTGCGCATAACTGCGGACATAAGAGGTATAAGAGGTACATCTGATCCAATCACCGACAGCGCCTACTGTTGGTGGGGGGAACCAAAAAAAATGATGATCCCTCGACGAGCAGGATGAGCTTCCTCCTCTGTAGTACCGGAACATACTCCTCTTGAAAGAGCCCAGGATGGATCCGGCGCACCTCCGGTCTCCAGTCCTCCTGCACCGGGACACAGTCTCTCAAACAGGTTAACGCAGGTTAACTGTGTCCTACACAACCTATTCCTCAAATGTGTTTTCTAGTTGTTTACATTCACGAAACACTCTTCACATCCTGTACTTGTCTTTACAATAACGCTTAGCTTTTATCCTAAACCTGCAGAAAGAAACCTCTTAAATGAGCAGCTCATACCGCTGCTCCTTCTGCACTTTCCCGCTCATTTCTCTAGCTTCCCCTGCAAAAATGAAGTCTCTCAGTGACCGCAGCGCCGGTCCTCTCTGTGTCCACCTCTCCTGTCTCTCAGTGACCGCAGCTCCAGTCCTCTCTGTGTCCACCTCTCCTGTCTCTCAGTGACCGCAGCGCCAGTCCTCTCTGTGTCCACCTCTCCTGTCTCTCAGTGACCACAGTGCCGGTCCTCTCTGTGTCCACCTCTCCTGTCTCTCTGGGCAGCCAGCTCTGCCTGTGTCGGCCCGTCTGTCTGTCCAGGCTGTGGTCACTGAGCCGGTACTGGGTCAGATCTGTCTCTGCTTCGTATCTCTGACAGTGAAGAGACTCTGCAGGGTGGACTCGCTGTTTAGGGTCCAAAATTGATCCAGTTCACTGTGGGATTTAGATTCTGTGTCCCAATGATCCAGACAGGAGGTTTGATCTTTATAATCTGGTTGACTCTGATTGGAGGCAGGAAAGGAGTGCTGACCTGAAGCTGGTCAGTGTTCGCAGTGTTAGTGGGGGTCAGAATGAGCTTAAGGGGACTCTTTTTTCTCTCTCTGTCTCTCTCTCTCTCTCTCTCTCTCTCACACACACACATACACACACACATTTTACTTTCTCTTTCACTCTCACTCACTCCTGTTTGAGCTAAAGCAATTTTATCACTTTTCAAAGTGCGTGGCTGTGTTGCGTTCATTCAGTCAGTCATCTGTATAGTGGTACTATTGTCACTAACCTCACTCTCACTCACACACACTGCCCTGAGCTCTATACACGTTCGTTTGTGTGTGTGTGTGTGTGTGTGTGTGGGAGTGTCTTCCTGTTGAAGCTCTGCTCTTCACAGCTCAACTGTCTCTTCAGGGAAGTGACAAACTCAGAGCCCCAGTGACTACAGGCCTGTGACAGAAAGTGCCTCTGCTGTCTTTATTCTCTCGAGCCTCAGTTACTTCCTCTCTGATGCGGTGGTGCCCCACCTCCCACAACACTGCCCTCTGCCTCTTTGATCTCATTCTCTCTCTCTCTTGCGCTTCCCCACATACACCTTTCACCTCTCTCTCTCTCTCTCTCTCTCTCTCTCTCTCTCTCTCTCTCTGCACCTTTCACCTCTCGCCTCTTCCTCATCCTCTGTCTCTCTCTCTCCCGCCTACCCTCCTCAGATAGTGTAGCACCTGATTCTCCAGTGATGGAAACTGCAGGGGTCAGGGGTCAGCTTTAATTAGCCAGGAAAACCTCAACTGCCCTTCCTCTTTCTTCCTCCTCAGTCGGTTTGTTTCAGTTTCGGCAGTGACCTGTGCACCGGGCCCACAGAGCTGCATCGCTATTGTTAGATTTGAAGGTCGTGGCTGTTTGCAGCCAGCCGGCCGCAGTGGCCCCTGTCCATGTCTACCCCCTGTGAGCTCTGTGCCAGACTCCCCTCAGATTGTTATTATCATTAGTATTTTTCTATTATTATTAATAGTAGATTGTTGTAATTATTATCATTATTGAAATGTATGTACACTTTACACTTTACTCAAAACATGCTTCGAGTCCCACATCTCCCAGTGTGTGTGTGTGATTGTTGGAGTGTGTGTATCTGTGTGTGTGTGATTGCATGAAATATTCTCTCCCTCTGACTCACGCACACAGAAACAAGAACTTCTTGCAAAGAAGCGGCCTGGCTCGGAAAGACAGGAACATTATTTTTAAGGGTGATGTTTCAAGGTCTTGTGTGAGTGTGTGTGGTAGTTTGTGTGTCACTTTTATCTTGAGAGGGAATTGAAGGCGGGGCTTAGCTGGCACAGTTGAGGAAGCTGAGGTGTGTGTGTCTCTGTATGTGTGAATGTGTGTGTGTGTGTGTGTGTGTGTGCGCCTGTGTAAGCCAATGTCCTGTGTCTCTTAGTGTCACTCTCCTGCAGGCAGAATGGGAGCCGCTACTCTGTGCGCTGTGCTGTGTGAGTACCACCGTCTCTCTCTCCTCTCTGAGACAATGTGTGTGTGTGAGAGTACCACCGTCACTCTCTCCTCTCTGAGACTGTGTGAGAGTACCACCGTCTCTCTCTCCTCTCTGAGACACTGTGTGTGTGAGAGTACCACCGTCTCTCTCCTCTCTGAGACACTGTGTGTGTGAGTACCACCGTCTCTCTCTCGTCTCTGAGACACTGTGTGTGTGAGTACCACCGTCTCTCTCTCCACTCTGAGACACTGTCTGTGTGTGAGAGTACCACCGTCTCTCTCTCCTCTCTGAGACACTGTCTGTGTGTGAGAGTACCACCGTCTCTCTCTCCTCTCTGAGACATTAGGCACATTTACACGGCCATCTCTGATCCGGATCAGACACATCGGTACATTTGATCTGGCAGTGAAACGCTTGACCAACTCCAGTCCCAGCATGCACTGCAGTGACGTGTGTTTTAAAGGCAGGCGGCAGACAAACAGCCTTCACATCAGTGGAGCAGATAGGAGAGCACATCCCTACTGCCCATATTATATTATTATTATTATTATTTTTATTTCTTGGCAGACGCCCTTATCCAGGGCGACTTACAACATAAGTGCAATACAAAATGCAACAATACAGTTAAGTACAAGGCATCAAACACTGCAAATTCAAATTTACATTAAAAGAAGCAATTCAAGATACATTTCACAATTTCCAATTTATTCAGTTAAGTACTGTAAGTGCGGACATACATTCTGGAAAGTAAAGCTAAGTGCCGTCAAGATGTAAGGTCACAGTCAAGGGTTACGGGAAAGGGAGCAAGGAGGAAATCAATCAATAACGCAAGAAGCATGATAAAATGCTATGAAGTGCTATCTAACGGGGATTAAACAGGACTAATATTACAAATACTGTCTGAAAAGATGTGTCTTGAGTAAGCGCTGGAATGAGGCGCAGGACTCTGCTGTTTTGACTTCGGTGGGAAGGTTGTTCCACCATTTAGGGGCCAGGGATGAGAAGGAGCAGCTCTGGAGGAAGGAGAGTGGAGAGGAGGCCGAGTTAGTCTTCTGGCACTGGAAGACCGCAGTGGTCTGGAAACTAAATTCTGTTCCAAATCAGTGAAGCTGAGGAGATTGTTTTCAAATATGTGATATAAATGTGTAATACCTTTCCTTTTCCATGTGCTAAACAATATTGGCATTTTTATAATAAGGAAGTCAGGATTCGACCATATTGGGCGTCATTGTAAACTGAGTGATTCTGTTAATTTTCCACAAAGTTGAGGAGATTACAGTGTTATGATGTTTTACAGTTGGGGTTATGAAGGGTAAGTCATTAACTGAAATGTCTTTACATACAGCCTGTTTGATTTGTATCCATAGGTTGATGTGTTTATTTGAGTGTAGCCATTTTCTAATATATTGTAGTTGAATAGCCAGGTAGTATTGAACAACATTGGTGCCTCTAGGGCTCCTTGGACTTTGCTTTCCTGTAATGTGGTTAACTTAATCCAAGGTTGATTATTTTTCCAGTACAGTTTTGTAATTATTGAGTCTAATGTCGGGAACCATG
This sequence comes from Amia ocellicauda, assembly GCF_036373705.1. Classification (NCBI taxonomy): domain Eukaryota; kingdom Metazoa; phylum Chordata; class Actinopteri; order Amiiformes; family Amiidae; genus Amia; species Amia ocellicauda. The sequence continues at coordinate 27,434,067 of NC_089863.1, forward strand.
TGGTTGTAGGTTGTACTGGACCCATGGCGAGAAGGTAGTTAATTTAGGGCAGAATGGACATTTTAATTGTTCCCATTCTGTCAGTGATGGACAGTGGTGGGTTCATCCATCGGTTCAGATCATCTTGTATGATTTGTATGAGTGGAGTAAAATGTAGATGGAATAACTGACAGATTTGTTGAGATATTGATGTCTAGGTATTTGATAATCCAGTGCTGAAAGGGAGAGCAGGTGTCTGGCCTGCAGCATTCTGGGAGTCTCCGCATCAGGGAAGCATTGGAGATTTAGTCCAGTTTATGGAGTAGTCCATAATAGAGAATGCATTTATGACTTCAATCGCTTTTTGTATTGAATCTGAGGGATTTTGGAGGAACAATACATCATCTGCATAAACGCTGATCTTGTGGTTTGTACTGAGACTTTGAATTCTGTCTTATTGCAGCAGCTAGTGGTTCAAGAAATAGAGCAGAAAGAGAGAGAGAGAGAGACAGAGAGAGAGAGAGAGAGAGAGAGAGAGAGAGGGGGGAGGGAGAGAGATCCTTGTCTGGTGCTCAATGTGAAGCTTTGTGATGTTATCCCATTCTTAGTGACCGCTGCCATAGGTGAAGTGTATAATGTCTTTATCCAGTGAATGAACGATTCAAAAACCAATTACCAAAGTAGAAATTTCCAGTTCACTGTGTCAAAGGCTTTTTCTTTAGCTAATGATACAATTATTGTTTTTACTGTATTGTGTTTTGTTATGTTAATTAAATTGAGTAGGCGACGCATGTTGTTTGAAGAGCGTCTACCTCTGATGAAGCAAGTTTGGTCGGGGTAGATAAGCAATGGAGTTACCGATTCTAATCAGGTGGCTAGAGCTTCACTGATTATCTGAAGGTCTGTATTTATTAGATATAGGGGGCGATAGCTAGAGCATAGTGTTGGGTCCTTGTCTGGTTTAAGTAATACTGAGAAGGGCTGTGTTCATGTGTGGACGAACTGTAGAAGATTGTTTTAATTTGGATGCCATTTTGGTAAATAATGGTGAGATTGTTTGCCAGAAGTGTTTATAAAACTCGGTAGGGTTCATGAGTGGCCCAAAACCCCCAAATATTTTAGTTTTCCAATTGCTTATTGTGGAACGAAAATTGAATGACCAAAACACGGACCATATACACAGCTGGATGTTAACTGGACTGTGGACTGAAACTGCCTAGAAAGCAAAGCGTCTCTATTCCTTTTTCATCAGGGATGAGATTTCTGAGGTTTCACCAGGAGCAGTAATATCCAAACTGAAAACGGGAAACGATGTCATTCTCTATTTTCTGTCTGTGAGAAAAACCTAAAATGCAAAATCACTGTGACATCGCTATCGCACTCTAGCGTCTGCAGGCTGGAATTACATCTGTTGGTATATCACTTACCATTCAGTAATCTAATACTCGTTTGAATGTTGTGTATGGTCTGTCCCAAGGGTCATTTCTAGCCTTTTGGGGGCCCTAAGCAGGATTTGATTTGCCCCCCCCTCACTTTTTTTCCTCATCCCATTTTTTTCAATGACATAGGTTTAGTGTCTTACACATTTTTGCCCCAGGCTCAGTCATAGTCAGCAGCACCTGTAGTCTGAAGTCTATCAGTCAATAAAGGTCCTGACAGATATTGCAGATTTAAATAAGTGTATCTCGACCAGGGGTTCTCAGACTTTATCTTGAGCCTCTTCTGAGCAATGACAAAAAATTACTGCGCCTCCTCATAGTTTATAAGAACAATACAGCAATATTTGGAAAATCATGAATAAAAAAGTAGGGATTTGATCAATATAGAGATCCGTATGAGTTGCAGAAATAGGCTATACATTTTGAGATCAAAAACAGTAGAAATGGAAACCGCTAAAATAAAACTTTACAACCATTTAAGAAACATGACACAAACCAATGATAGATTAATTCCATATAATATTCATTTTTCCTACCTGATCAGTGGGAGGGGTGTGTTTGTTTCCTCAATGCCCAAAGTAATGGGATTTGGGGTTGCAATTTTAGACACATAAGTCATCTTCCGAATTAAGTGATATTTAGTTATAATTGCAGTTAATGTCGAGAAGCCGCTACATGTAAATCCCAGTTTTAAATAAGCTTTGTCAAATTTTCAGCTTTTGCGTTTTGCCGGAACCTCCACTGATGTATTGGATGCAATTCTCCCTTTCTCATAAAACAATACATTTCTCACAACAACTTCTCTTTAAGCACAACGTGTATGGCAAGCCAAATTATCATTTAGAGATATCTCTAAATCATTTAAAGATATCTTCAAATATTTCAAGATACATCAAAAACTTTTAAAGATATCTGCAAATCAATTAGAGATATCTGCAAATCAATTAGAGATATCTTATTTAAAAGTACATTTAGAGATATCTCCAAATGATTTCCAGATATCTCTAAATTATTTCCAGATATCTCTAAATCATTTTGAGATATCTATAAATCATTTTGAGATATCTGCAAATCATTTGGAGATTTCATTTAGGTGAACTTGGACTGTCCAGTTCAATTAAAGTAAAAAGAAAACAAAAAAAAACATACAGCCAGCTAGGTTTATCTACACACCTAATGTCATCGACATATTGTTGTACAGCAATAAAAATAATAATATAATATTACAATACCTTTCTCTTGTGCTTGTTTTTGTGTGCCATATTGGTGCGTTCTTGTTTTTTTTTTTTTTCGCTAGTATAATTTGGTTGCGTTGCAATCCTAATTTTGTTATTCAATTTTTTTCTACTACACCCAAGGCAGGTTTGATTGATGGCAGGTTTCTAGAGCATAACTTACACCGATCAGCCATAACATTATGACCACTGACAGGTGAAGTGAATGACACTGATAATCTTGTTATCATGGCACCTGTCAGTGGGTGGGATATATTAGGCAGCAAGTGAACATTTTGTACTCAAAGTTGATGTGTTAGAAGCAGGAAAAATGGGCAAGTGTAAGGGCCAAAGTGTGATGGCTAGACGACTGGGTCAGAGCATCTCCAAAACATAAGCTCTTGTGGGGTGTTCCCGGTCTGCAGTGGTCAGTACCTATCAAAAGTTGTCCAAGGAAGGAAAAGCGGTGAACCGGCGACAGGGTCATGGGCGGCCAAGGCTCATTGATGCATGTGGGGAGCGATGGCTGGCCCGTCTGGTCCAATCCAACAGACGAGCTACTGTAGCTCAAATTGCTGAAAAAGTGAATGCTGGTTCTGATAGAAAGGTATCAGAACACACAGTGCATCGCAGTTTGTTGCGTATGGGGCTGCGTAGCCACAGACCAGTCAGGGTGCCCATGCTGACCCCTGTCCACTGCCGAAAGCGCCTACAATGGGCATGTGAGCATCAAAACTGGACCACGGAGCAATGGAAGAAGGTGGCCTGGTCTGATAAATCATGTTTTCTTTTACATCGTGTGAATGGCCAAGTGTGTGTGCGTCGCTTACCTGGAGGACACATGGCACCAGGATGCACTATGGGAAGAAGGCAAGCCGGCGGGGGCAGTGTGATGCTTTGGGCAATGTTCTGCTGGGAAACCTTGGGTCCTGCCATCCATGTGGATGTTACTTTGACATGTACCACCTACCTAAGCATTGTTGTAGACCATGAACACCCTTTCATGGAAACGTTATTCCCTGATGGCATTGGCCCCTTTCAGCAGGATAAACGCCCTGCCACAAAGCAAAAATGGTTCAGGAATGGTTTGAGGAACACAACAATGAGTTCAAGGTGTTGACTTGTCCTCCAAATTCCTCAAGATCTCAATCCAATCGAGCATCTGTGGGATGTGCTGGACAAACAAGTCCGATCCATGGAGGCCCCACCTCGCAACTTACAGGACTTAAAGGATCTGCTGCTAACGTCTTGGTGCCAGAGGCAATGCTTCTTGAGAATAGCAAACTCAAAATTTGTGATTGTTTTTTATAGGACAGTGCAGCTCTAACCAACACCTCCAATCTTGTCTCATTATCTGACTCCTGACTCCAATTAGCTTTTGGAGAAGTCATTAGCCTAGGGATTCACATACATATTCCACTTTGCACTGTGAATGTTTAAATTATGTATTCAATATAGACAAGACAAATACAATGATTTGTGTGTTATTAGTTTAAGCAGACTGTGTTTGTCTATTGTTGTGATTTAGATGAAGATCAGATCGAATTTTATGACCAATTTATACAGAAATCCAGGTAATTCCAAAGGGTTCACATACTTTTTCTAGCCACTGTATACTGTAACTAGCTCGAGCCTTCCTTGACACATGCCCGCACCCCCCTTGGAAGGTACGCCCCACAGTTTGACACAAGCTACAATTACTAAATCCCACTTACTGATTTTAAAGTACTAGCTAATTAGATAACTTGATAATTTATGCTGGAGAAGTAGGTAGCAGTATAGAGGCTAAACAAACTCTTGCAGTTTCTATATCTATATCTACACTACTGGTCAAAAGTTTTAGAACTGCTAGAGTTTTTTTTCTGCTGCACCAACGCATACCAAAACCTGATTGATGGCAGGTTTTTAGAGTGTAACTTATTTTTGATTCAATGAGCAAACATAAAATCCAGCCATAAAACTGATCACTGTGATTATAGAAAATAATTGAAAATATATTCAATGTATTAATTATATTTTTTTGCTAGGGGGCCCTAAGCAGCCACTTATGTTGCTTATGCCTAGAACTGGCTCTGATACTACACACTGCACTGACACACTAGTATACACTACACCCTGGTGACCAATGGGAGTGATTCATAATGACAGAAATTAAAATGGCACCAGGGAAACAGAAAAGCACTTGCAATACAGTGCTCAGCCATCAGTTTATTTTTTGTTTATTTGAAACCTTGTACTGTATCAAGTGCGTAGTAGAGAGAGAGAGAGATCATCTTTTATTTATTTATTTATTTATTATATTTATGTTGTTTATTTATTTATTTATTTATTTTATTTTGGCACAAAAGATAGTCCAATACAGCCCAGCTCGGCTCACCTGCAGAAAGTATTTACATGTACATGCTTTTGTTCTATTTTTTAAATACCGGTACATGATTTCTCACTACTTAACTGAGAAGAAAATAAACGCCCCCAGCCCCTGGTGTCACGGGTTCCTTGGTTCCAGACCAGCAGGTTTATGGTGCCGGCACAGAGCCACTTTTGCTGGCTGAGAACCATTTTGTTTGCGGTGGAAATGCGCAGAATGCGCAGATTAGGCTCCGCCTCCTGCACCAGCACCAGCACCGTGCCGTTGGAAGAGCGCCGAGTGGGCCAGTCAGAGTCCCAACCTCAATCCAATCTGAAATGTGTGGCATGACTTGAAGATCGCTGTCCATCAACGCTCCCCAAGGAACTGGACAGAGCTTGAACATTTTTGTAAAGAAAAATAGTCAAATCTTACCAAATCTAGGTGTGCAGAGTAGAGACTGATCCCCACAGACTCACAGCTGTAACTTCTGCCAAAGGTGCTTCCAGCAAATACGAACTCAGGGGGGTGGAGAGTTATCCAAGTATGAGATTTCAGATATTTTTTCACAATAAACATTTTCCCCTTAACAGTGTGAATTATGGTGTGCAGGTACAGTAAGTGGGAAACATACTTAAAAGCATGAAACTCTGAGGCACTGACACAAAATGTGAGTAATTTTGCAGACTTTCTATAGGCACTGTGTATACTCTGACTTGTGTACTATACACTCTGACTGGTGTTTATTGTGTTTCAGTGCTCAGTGCTGCCATCAGCCCTGGACAGACTGAAGGTAAGAGAGCAGCCACACACACACACACACACACACACAAACATGCAGTAATACACACACTGACACACACACACACACACACACACACTGACACACACACACAAACATGCAGTAATACACACACTGACACACACACACACACACACACACACACTGACCCACACTCACACTGACACACATATATACACACACACACACACACACACACACACACACAAACATGCAGTAATACACACACTGACACACACACACACACACACACACACTCGCCCTGCAGACTCCTGCCAGGATCGCCACAATATCATTTTAATACAGCGGACAGGACTGCGGTTGATAAAGGTTACATGTTCCTGCCTTACATGCATTTTAAATGCCCTCAAAAGTGTAACCTATTTACTGTGTCTGTAAAAGTATTGCAGTACGAATCCCAGCCACAACACGATGTAGGGTTTAAAATAGTTTGATAAATATTCTGTATAGTTTCAGTTTTATCCAGCATTGTCTGAGGAGCGTCTTTCACTCATTTCTGTAGCTTGTTCTGTGATCTGAGCCTGCTTGTCATTCCGCTCCCAGCGGAAAACTCAAACACCATAACTATGTTAAAACAACTATGGTAAATAAATATAATAACGACTGTAAAACCAAATAAACACATTTGTTTTTTGTCTGAAGACTGATGAAGGATTTTATGGTAATTTGAAAAAAATATTTTCAAAATGCATTGGAGCATTATCAGAGGAATGTAAAAGGCCAATATCGGGCAATAATATCAGTGCTCCGTTATATCGGTTGGGCCTTAATCTTAAACAAGAAATAAATACCATACTCCTCTGTCTGTGAAGAGCTCTGGTGTGATTATAAATCTGTGCTCTCTGGTTCTGCAGCTGTAACCCCCAAAGATCTGTAACCCGACAGGGCAACCAGATGGGTGAGTGTGTGTCTGCGCAGACCTGCGACACTGATTAACACACATACTCAACACCAGTTAAACATTGTGCTCAACAGGTTCTTTAACCCAACCCAAGCACAAACAACAGGGTCAGTCAATCAATCAATGTGTAACAACTATACTGCCGGGAGGGGAGGCAACCATTAGGCCTGGGCCCTAAGCTGTGGACCCCCAGAGTTATTTTCTCCTACATGCCATCCATAGGAGTTTTTGTGTTTATTGTAGTATGTTTATCACTCTGTAAAGTGCTCTGTGTTCATACCAAAGCTCTTAATCGGCTTAATCGGTGCTGCTGGCTGTGGTCTTCCCTCTGGTGGGGGCCTCTCGCTGGCACTGTGGGGGGGTTGTGCCTCATCTGACTTCCACGGTGAGGGAAAGGTGCCTCATCACACCCTCAGAAGGGGCTGTTGCTGCAAGACAAAAAGACTGTTGTGCTCAAATACTGGTCATGCAATGCAGGACATTTCCAAAAGCAATTGTGCATTGCATGTCCATGGCACACCGGCGGCACTATGGGCTAGAAAAACAGAGACTGAACAGATGAGTCTTCAGCCGTGATTTAAAGGCTAAGACAGAGGGGGCATCTCTTACATGGGTTGGAAGATTGTTCCACAGTTTCAGGGCCCTATAACTAAATGCTCAACCACCTGTGTATTTTAGGGAGCACTATGTAACCGGCTTCCTGGGATCACAATGGCTGACCTGGACTGTATTCAATATTTTAAGTAGGGGGTGCCAGACCCTTTAGTGCTTTAAATGCTAGTAAGAGAACTTTAAAGTCTATCCTGTAGCACATGGGCAGCCAGTGAAGAGAAGCTCATACTGGAGTGATGTGGTCATGTGTTTGTTTTTCTGGCTCCCGGGAGGCATTTTACTGCTACTGCTGGTGACATTGTAACTATGGAGTCTCAATAATGAGCCCCTTCTCGGCAGATGCGCCGCTGAGGGTTTCGAATCTGTTTGTGCTCTGAATGGGAGACAGGTGTGCCGGAGCTGCTGGTTTCATGCTTCTAGAGCCCCTTTTTACCGAGATCCAGTGGTCCTGCTGTGATTGTGTAGCCGCCGGTGTGGGCCTCTCGCTGGCTACAGCGGGGCCAGGAGAACTAGAGGAGGAATTTATTAATTCTGAATCTGGGTTTGTGCAGACTGAGTCCAGCCAATTTGTGGACTCTTTTAGTATCTACGTGCTTCTCCAACACGCGCACTCGTTCCCCAACTCCCATTTTGTGCAGTAAAATTATAATGATGGTCGGCGGATCCAACCATGATAAACATGCTGCACAACAAACAGTACGTGGCTTTAAGAGACATATTAGCAGTGCTGCCCTTTGTGTGTGACTGTTGTTCCTGCTTCACTTTATAACTAAGTCATGCAATGGTTACTAATGGTGTGTGTGTGTGTGTGTGTGTGTGTGTGTGTGTGTGTGTGTGTGTGTGTGTGTGTGTGTGTGTGTGTGTGTGTGTGTGTGTTTGTATTGCTCGCCCTGGACAAGGGTGTCATGGTCTCTCAGGGGAAGGACCGCAGAGCTTAGGGAGTTGGGACCAGGTACAGTTCACGTAGAGTGGGCAGACAAGACAAAGGGGCTAGGCAAAGATGTGGTCGAGGAAACAAACTATGGTCGTGGGATCAGGCAGACAGACTAGCAAAGGCAAGATGGAATCGAAAACGGAAAGACAGGCAATAATAATCAAAGAGACGAGGAGACGAGGAGACGGCTTGGAATCGTAGCTAAAGCTGACGAGACTTCGCCCCGAGTGAGGGCAGTGAGGGGTTTAAGACAGGGAGCAGGAACTGGGAAGAAAGTTGCAGAGGAAATGGAAACAGAGGAAGAGTGAACAAGTGCACAAGGGAGACCGGAATGTTAATAGGGTGATTGATAGGTTAAAAAAGAACAATGAAGGGAAAGGAAAGACAGGGAGACAGCGGCCTCTAGTGGAGAGAGAGTGTAATGGCTTAAAACCCTGACAGTACCGCCCCCTCCAAGCTCGAGGTAGCCAAAATGGGTCAGACATGGCGGGGAGGGCCATAGGACATGGACTGGGTCGGGAGGTCTGGGAAGTGGCCACAGGATCGGAAATGGGTCGGGAGGTCTGGGAGGCGGCCACAGGACGGGGATAGGGTCCGGAGGTCTGGGAGGCAGCCACAGGACAGGAGCGGGGTCCGGTGGCCGGGAAGGCGGCCACAGGACGGGAGCAGGGTCAGGAGGTCCAGGAGGCGGCCCCAGGATAGGAGCAGTGTCCGGTGTCCGGGAAGGCGGCCACAGGATTAGGACAGGGTCCAGAGGTCTAGTAGACGGCCCCAGAACAGGAGCAGGGTCAGGAGGTCTGGCAGAGGGCCACCGGGCAGAGGCAGGGTGCAGGTCAGGCGGAGGATATGCTAGACACACTGGAGGCGGCATCGAGGAAGGCAAAACCACAGGAGGCGGCATCACTGGAGGCGGTGCAGCCGTGGAAGATGGGACCGTAGAAGGCTCAGGAGGCGGATCTGCGGAAGGCGGAGCCGAGGGAGGCGGCGCAATAGGAGGCAGAGCCGAGGGAGGAGTCACCGAGAGAGGAGCAGTCACAAGGGGCGGCGCCGTGGGAGCTCTAGGAGCCGTGGAAATCAGGAGAGTCTTGACTAGCGAACCCGTGGGAGCCTCGGGAGGCATGAAAGCCTTAGGAGCTGGAGACGCAGGCGGCTGGGCACTCGGGCTGGGCAGTGGCGGCCCAGATCGGGACCGGGATTTGGACCTCTGGTTCGGCAACGATGGCCGGGACTGGGACCGGGATCGAGACCTCTGGTTCGGCAGTGGCGGCCGGGACATGTACCTTTTTCTCTCTCTCTTCTCTTCGGGACCTCTGGCTGGATGGCCGGGGTCTCCTCTACAACTCCTACTGTAAAGGCCGAGCCACACAACCGCAGTGCCACGTCGATATACGTGACCAGGGTCCAGTCACATATACCTGCCGGCAGCAAGAAGGCCATGGGCTCGCTCAGCCCCCGACGAAACAGGTCCTTGAGGCAAACCTCGCCAAAGTCCACCTCTGCAGCCACAGCGCAAAAGTCCTCCACATATGTCTCGACGGGACGGTTTTCCTGGCGTAGTCCGAAGAGGAGAACTGCTGGGTCCATGGCTGGCGAAGTGTTCTGTCACGGTCTCTCAGGGGAGGCCCGCAGGGTTAGGGAGTTGGGTGTGTGTGTGTGTGTGTGTCTGGTCAGTTCACTGCAGCTCCTTCACAGTGAACAGAGACAGGAGATCTAACTGTTACATGTGCTCTGTCCACAGCTCTGCCCCACGCCTCCCTGACCGTAGAGCCGCACTGGAGCCCCATCTACACTGGAGAGACAGTGTCTCTGAGGTGTGGGCTCTATGGGGGCTACACAGACTGGCAGTATCACTGGTATAAAGATGGGAAACGCATTGAAGATGCCCAGCCTGCTGGACACACTGTGACTGGGGACAAACTCTCCATAACTGCAGTGTCTGTGTCTGATGGGGGGCAGTATCAATGTAAGGGACAGAGAGCAGAAAGACCCCTGTCCTCACAGCTCAGTGACCCAGTCTCTCTCTCTGTGTCAGGTGAGTGTCTCCTCAGTCCTGCATTACAGATTAACTGAAACTCATTCGGAGAACGCAGTGGTCACAAGACACTCAGATCATCATCCAATAATATCGATGCCATTTGCCCGATCTTGTCTGGCTCAGGTCGTGCTGTGACACAAGACAGCACTGCCCTCGTCTGTGAGATTGTTCATTCATTTGAGATGGATGAGTTAGTAAATAGTATTAAAAAAAAAAAAAAGTAGACAGACATGCTAAAAAATTAAATAAAAAAAATCATTTATTTAGTGCAGGCAGACCAAGACCATACTCTAAAAACTATATATATAAATTAACAGCAAAATATGTTCAGTGCACAATATCATATAACAAGTTAATTCAACTAAGTGGTTAAATGTAACGAAGGGCATTACAACTGTTGAAAAACAATATCACGCAGAACAAACATGCTATCCTCTCTGTTTTATTCTATTTGATTAACTTAACTTTGACTGCACACCTGAGCTGAGCATGATAAAAACATATCCACAGTTAATTTAAGCAGTTTCAAATCAAATAAATAAGCCTACCAAAAGGGCAAGGACAAACATATTAAATAATATTTATAAAATCTATTTCGTCCACAAGTCCAACCTAGAAAAAGGACAAGCAGAGTGCGAGATAAAAACTAATTCAACATCTGGGAAAACTCCATGGATAAAAGTGCGGGATACAGTTTAATTGGAAATCGTCACACCAAGCACATAGAAAGGAGAACTGACTGCTGCAGCTCTCCCTTCCTTTCTGTTTAGAAATCGACTTCAGTTGGATATATCATTAAAAAAAGTCTAAAGTAGATGTTTAAATATTACATTTTCATAACTTTGAATAAGTTTGATTTGATAAAAGATTCATGAATTTGCCCAAAAAAAAATTACATAATATTTTTGAAGGGACAAAAATCTCACGGCACACTTGGGGAGTCCTCATGGCACAGCATTGTTCCACTTCACACGGGTTGAAAACTGTGGCACTAAGTAGGAAAAGTAGGAAAGTAGTACGAAAATCCTGAAATGTTTGTACCTTAATGCCAGGAGTATAAGGAACAAGATGTTAGACCTAGAATCCACAGTGCTGGCGTGTGACTATGATGTTGTAGGAGTGACAGAAACATGGTTTACAGAAAATAATGGGGATGAATACAAGTTGGAAGGATACACACAGTTTAGGAGAGACAGGCAAAATCGAAGAGGGGGTGGGGTAGCATTATATGTCAGAAATGACATTGAGGCAGAAGAACTCAAATTAGATCCCAGAATCTTTGTGGGTTAAACTATTGAATAAAAGATCCGGAGGATTAGTGGTAGGAGTGTTACAGACCACGCAACTCAGATATTCAGAAAGATGTTGCATTGTACAATGTGATCAGGACTGCATGTAGCAAGGATGTGGTTGTTATAATGGATTTAAATTTCCCAAACATACAGTGAGGGAAAAAAGTATTTGATCCCCGGCTGATTTTGTACGTTTGCCCACTGACTTGGAGAAGATCTGCAAAGAGGAGTGGGACAAAATCCCTCCTGAGATGTGTGCAAACCTGGTGGCCAACTACAAGAAACGTCTGACCTCTGTGATTGCCAACATGGGTTTTGTCAGTCGATGGAGTCAAATACTTATTTCACTCATTAACATGCAAATCAATTTATAACTTTTTTGAAATGAGTTTTTCTGGATTTTTAGGTTGTTATTCTGTCTCTCACTGTTAAAATACACCTACCATTAAAATTATAGACTGATCATTTCTTTGTTAGTGGGTAAACGTACAAAATCAGCAGGGGAACAAATATTTTTTTCCCTCACTGTATATTTTGTAAGTCACCCTGGACAAGGGTGTCTACTAAGAAATAATAATAATAATAATAATAATAATAATAATAATAATAATAATAATAATAATAATAATAATAATAATAATAATATTTATTATTATTATTATTATTATTATTATTATTATTATTATTATTATTATTATTATCAGGTTACTGTTAGTGTTCAGGTGACTGTCTTGGTGATCAGGTGACTGGCTGTGTCTCTCTCTGTGATGGGTGAGTGGAGGAGCCCTGGGCGTCCCAGAGTCATTGTGTGCATCTGTGTGTTGCTGTGGTGAGTTTGCGGTTTGTCACAATGTCACAACGGTACAGGGGCCCCTCAGCCTCCCTCCTCCAGCTTCCTCTACCTGCCTGTGTGCTTGTATCTGAGACTGAACAGCCCATGCTGCTGGGTGTAGAGCTGACCAGGCTTGTGAGTCTTCTTACTGTATATATACAGTCATACAATAGATTATATTACATTAAATACAGCTCGGCCCACTGCCACTGTGTCTGTGTCTCCAAAGAGACCCTGGTACCCTGGAGAGACGCTCACTCTGCGCTGTCAGATATCAGGGTCTCTCTCAGGCTGGACCTATCTCTGGTTCAGTGGCACACAGAGGACTCCTGTGGAGTCGAGTCCCAGATACACCAACACCCTCACTGTGTCTGCTGTGTCTGAGCAGTACTGGTGTCAGGGTCAGAGGACAGAACGACCACAGACCTCACAGCCCAGTGCTCCTCTTGGAGTGACTGTGACTGGTGAGTGCACTGTGTCTATCACTGTGTCTATCACTGTGTGTGTGTTTGTGTGTGCGTGTGCGTGTGCGTGTGCGTTTGTGCGTGCGTGTCTGGTCAGTTCACTGCAGCTCCTTTACAGTGTACAGAGACAGGAGATCGAACTGTTACATGTGCTCTGTGCACAGCTCTGCCCCACGCCTCCCTGACCGTAGAGCCGCACTGGAGCCCCATCTACACTGGAGAGACAGTGTCTCTGAGGTGTGGGCTCTCAGGGGGCTTCACGGACTGGCAGTATCACTGGTATAAAGATGGGAAACGCATTGAAGATGCCCAGCCTGCTGGACACACTGTGACTGGGGACAAACTCTCCATAACTGCAGTGTCTGTGTCTGATGGGGGGCAGTATCACTGTGAGGGACAGAGAGCAGACAGACCCCTGTCCTCACAGCGCAGTGACCCAGTCTCTCTCTCTGAGTGTCTCCTCAGTCCTGCATTACAGATGAACTGAAACTCACTTGCAGAACGCGGTGGTCACAAATGTGCACTTATCATTTATTTAGGACAGTGTTAATGTAAGACTAATACAATTTGATTACACTCATATGCAACATGAAGCGTCTGTTGGGTTACAGGAGAGGAACAGATAATCCCTGCTCTTCTCCCTGCCCCTCCAGACACGGGACAGTCAGTCTCTCTTGGCAGTAGGCAGCCGGTGTGTCTTTGTCTTCTGCTCTTCTTCTCTCTCCTCCTTCTTTTTTATCTTCAGTTGTAGACTTTTACAAGTTATAACCCAGACACTCAGATCATCATCCAATAATATCGATGCCATTTCCCTGATGTTGTCTGGCTCAGGTCTTACCGTGACACAAGACTGCGCTGCCCTTGTCTGTGAGATTGTTCATTCATTTGAGTTTGAAGAACCCAGTCTGGATGCATAGATGGTAAATGTATTTATTTAACATGCCAGGCCTGGAAGGGGCCCGACACGGAAGCACTCTACCTCAGCAGAGACTTATTGAACAGCACAAGAGGTCAGCCTTATATACATAACAGGACATGTGGATCTGTGGCCGATGTCTGCCAGAGTGTTATCTTGAGGTCAGATTTCTGACCCTGGTAATGGTCATGGTAGTCTTCCTCGGAAGAGGTGTGGGATCCAAAGAACAGATGTCTTCCTTTGATATACTAGGAAAGGTCCGATCCCACGGATCTTATTTAACAACTGTCAATCGCTCATTAACAAAAACAGTTCCTGCCTATCTGGAGAAACAATTAAGTCACAAACGGATTTTCAACAAAACAGCTGTAGGCTATTTCGGCACTGTGTGATCTTTTATTACTGACAGGAGTTTCTAACAAATTAACCTTGTTGACCTATTGCTTAGCCTGCTAAAGCTAATCTGCTCAGTCTGTATACAAGCTACTTCTAATGCTAGTGTTAATATAAATCATTATATAATTATCACAAAACACTTTCTTCAACTTTCCTATACAGCGTCTTCAGAGATGGATGGGTTTGTAAATAGTATTAAAAACATTGATGTAATTATGCTACAGGAGACATGGTGCAGGTCTGACACTTCCACTCACTGTCCCTCGGGCTACAGGGAGGTCATAGTGCCTTTGCTGAAACACAGCACAGTCCGGCACGGCAGAGACTCTGGGGGAAATATCATTTGCTATAAAGCAGAGCTCACCAAATCTATCCAGCCCATAAATAAAGGAGAATCACATATGTGGTTAAAAATGTGTAAAAATATGGTCTCAAATATGAATGACATCTACCTGCATGCAATAAACATCCCACCCTCAGAATCCCCGTATTTTAACGAGGACATATTTTCTAGGGGAAATCTGTGGAGATCTGAATGCCAGAACAGGCACCTTACATGACTACTCGCACACAGGGAGTCAACCACATAATTTGTCAAAATTCCCTTTACTCCACTCCCACCAGCTCCCACAGAAATAGTTACAACCGGGAGACAAACACACATGGGAGACAGTTACTACAGCTCTGTCAAAGCCTGGGCCTGTACCCTGTTAATGGTAGGATCCGAGAAGACTCTCTGGGAAGATGCACCTACAGCTGGACTCTTGGAAGCAGTGTAGTAGACACCATCACCGACCTCAACCCCTCCTGTATTCGTGAATCCACGGTCAGGCCTCAATCCCCTCTGTCAGATCACAGCCAAACCACTGTGTTTCTTAAAGAACAGAGCGAAGCAGCACAGCGAGCTGTACAACCTCCATCAGTCATACAGAAGAATACCAGAAAGCAATGGGAAACCCAGAAATACAATCACTGATGGACAACTTCCTGGTCACCACATAGCCACACTGTACACAAGGAGTAAATCTGGCTGTAGAAAAATTGAATAATATATGTAAACAGATAGCTCTGAAATCTAAATTAAAAATCAATAAAAGAGCAAACAAATTGAAAGACAATAATTGGTTTGACAAGGAATGTAAGAAATTCTGAAAACAACTTTGATAATTATCAAATAATAAACACAGACAACCAGACATCAAAGATCTACGCCTTAGACCCCGTTCATATTTGAGATTTAGGGCGGCCCAGGTCTGCCTTAACTCAAATGTGAACGGTTTCAACGATTTAAGTCGGCTTGGGCCGGATCAAAACTAGTCCCGCTATTTGACCAGGCCTAAATCGTTTCACCCGGCTGAAAGGCGGCCTAAATGTGACTGTGACGCGCCGGGCCCTGAGCCGGTGGAAAGCGTCAGCGCGTGACGCAACTCAAGCCCCGCCCCCAGAGTAAACACAAAGTAAACACAGAGTAAACACAGAGTAAACACAGACACCGACACAACTGCACTGCTGCAATACACAGTATTGTCTCTGTATTGTTTGAATGTCATATCGATCGCTAGCTCACATCTTTATATATATTATAAAAGTCTAGGCTAAGTAAAGAGTTTAATGATGTAAACAGTTTAAATATAAATTAAATAAAAGTGTGTGTAGCTGGTAAACTTGCTATTGTTTGTTCTTGTACTAAGTATGATTGAAGTCTGGAATTTAACAGCATGCATTTTACACGTGGAAATTGCATTGTGAAATTGAGAACGGGACCATAACTTTATGAATTATCCGAATTTTGCATTAAAACGGTATAAGCAGGTTTCCATTCAAACCAGCTATTTACTATGCAATCCAAAATGCGATTATATTGAGCTGAGCAGTACAATCACAAATGCCGGCGTTGGAGGTGACAACTGGGACGATGCAGAAATGAAAGCGCTGTTTACAATGTGGATGAACAGAAACCACAGGAAGTGCACAGCACTGCTATGAGGATATTATAACTATAGACGCGTCACAGAGGCTGCTTTCCATGCATACGATTGCACACTAATGCACACGATTTATTGTGATTTAATGCAGATGTCCTAGTAAAGGTGCTTCCCTTTCGGGTGAATTGTATAACAGCTTTTTTAAACTTGCAGAACTGAAGATAGACATTTGAAAAAGGAAATATATGAATTAGATTCCCCATTGAACCAGCACATTTTTAATTATTTTAGAAAGCTTCGGCTGCAAAGGGTTAAGATTACTTTCAAAGAAAATATAGAACCGATCAATAGCCTATATATTCACATCGATATTAATAAGTTGTGATTATAAACACATCGTACACACCTGTAATCAAACCTAATGTCCTGCGTCACTGGTTTGTTTGAGCAGATTTGTTTATTCCCGGCATGCATTTCGTGTAGGCCTCCTTTTCGCCGGCATATGTGAGGCGGCCCAGAGGCGGCCCAGGGCTGGCCTAGTAAGTGTGAACGGGGTCTTAGTTACTGCGAGACATTAATTAATTACAAACTCACATTCAAAAAGAAAAAGAACAACCACATCAATAAAAAACTGACAGAGATCAAGGAATAGATGATGAATAAACCTGACGAATTGGCTATTGAAAATGGAAACACATGGAAAGAACATTTTGAAAAATGCGAAGAGGAGTGGGACACAATCCCTCCTGAGATGTGTGAAAACCTGGTGGCCAACTACAAGAAACGTCTGACCTCTGTGATTGCCAACAAGGGTTTTAACAATCGATGGAGTCAAATACTTATTTCACTCATTAACATGCAAATCAATTTATAACTTTTTTGAAATGCGTTTTTCTGGATTTTTAGGTTGTTATTCTGTCTCTCACTGTTAAAATACACCTACCATTAAAATTGATCATTTCTTTGTCAGTGGGCAAACGTACAAAATCAGCAGGGGATCAAATATTTTTTTCCCCCACTGTATACAAATGCATACATACACATATAATTAATAATATAAAAAATATATATAGTAATAATAGTATTAAATGAAAAAGAAAATATAACTATCATGCGCAGCCAGCAACAAGTGGAATGAAAGGCAACTAAAAAGGGATTGTGTTGGGTAGCTCAACCTCCAGCTAAGATAGGGAAGGGAGGCTCAATTTATCAAAATCAGACAAAAAGGGTTGCCAAATTGAATAAAATGTCTTAGTGGATCCTTGGAGTGTGTATCTGATTTTTTCTAATTTGAGAAATTGCATAGTGTCTCTGATCCAGTGAACAAATGAAGATGGGGCTTCCAATTGAGAAGTATAAGGCGTCTAGCCAGGAGAGTGGCAAAGGCCAAGCAATTTGACTGAATTTGACAGATGTCAATTTTGAACCCTGTAATCTGAGAAAAAGTCTCAAATATTGAGGACCAGAAAGGAATCATGTTGGGACATGTCCAAAACATATGTATAAGAGTGTCCGGAGCCTGATTGCACCTGTCACACATTGAGTCCAAACCTGGAAAAATCCTAGCCAGTTTGGTTTTAGATAAATGGGTTCGATGTAAAATCTTGAATTGTATAAACCCATGCCTAGCACACACAGATGAGGAGTGCACCCGAGATAAAATAGCCGTCCACTGTTCGGCATGGAAAGTTAGGCCCAAGTCTTGCTCCCATAAAGTTTTTAATATGGACAGGGAGGGACAGTGTAAGAGAAAGATAGTGGAATAAATCTGGGATATCAGACCCTTGTTACTTGGTAAAACACAGCGTATGGAATCTGTATCAGTTTGCTGGGGAAGTGAAGGAAATTGAGTGAATTGAAAATGTATAAAATGCCTAACTTGCAGTTGGGACTGAGGTAAATTAAACTTATTTGCGAGCTGTTCAAATGACATAAAAATCCTATCTTTAT
Organism: Amia ocellicauda; assembly: GCF_036373705.1. Classification (NCBI taxonomy): domain Eukaryota; kingdom Metazoa; phylum Chordata; class Actinopteri; order Amiiformes; family Amiidae; genus Amia; species Amia ocellicauda. The sequence continues at coordinate 27,452,126 of NC_089863.1, forward strand.
AAAAATACTGAATGGTTATTATCCCATGTCTGTGCCAAACATGAAATGGCTGGTCATTTCTAATCATAGCCAAGCTGGGGTAGTTTCTTGTGATTGGGGCAAATATAACAGATTCCGGATATTGGCTGCCCAGTAATACATTTGAAAATCATGTAGCGCCATGCCCCCCATTGCCTTTGGTCTTTGAAGGAAAACTCTCTGTATGCGAGGGGATTTTTTGTTCCAAATAAAGGAGGAGATCACTTGATTAAGCTTAGTGAAGAACAATTTAGGGATAAAAATTGGGATGCATTGAAAGAGATACAAAAACTTGGGGAGTATAGTCATTTTAACAGAGTTTATTCGGCCAGCGAGTGACAATGGTATGGTGGACCAACGGATAAGGTCTTGCTTAGTACGTTCTAAAAGTGGGGTAAAATTGGATTTAAGAAGATTAGCATGAGAACGTGTAACTGAAATTCCCAGATATGTGAAATTATCATGGGCAATTTTAAAGGGTAAAGTGTGAAGTGGATATTGGGCGGCAGCTTTATTAATGGGAAAAAGTTCACTTTTATTAAGGTTCAGTTTGTATCCTGAGAACTTCCCGAACTGTTCCAAAATGGATATTGCGTGTGAAAGAGAGGTAGCCGGTTCAGAAATATAAAGTAATAGGTCATCAGCATACAGGGAAACCTTCTGAGTGTGACCTCCCCGTTCTATGCCCTGCCCCTGCTGATTATCATGAAGTGCAATGGCAAGGGGCTCAATAGGTAAGGCAAAGAGGAGAGGGGAAAGTGGACACCCTTGTCTGGTTCCATGCTGAAGAGGAAAATATTTAGACTGGGTACTATTAGTTCGGACAGAAGCAAGAGGGGAAGAGTACAGCAATTAAATCCATGAAATGAATGTAGGGCCAAAGCCAAACCGTTGTAACATATCAGAAAGGTAGTCCCATTCGACCTGATCAAAAGCTTACTCAGCATCAAGAGACACAAGCACCTCAGGCAGAGGTGTTACTGAGGAAGGGGAAATAATATTAAAAAGCCATCTGAGGTTAAAAAAGGAATGCCTGTTTCGAATAAATCCAGTTTGATCTGGAGAAATTATTGATGGCAAGACAGATTCAAGACGCAGGGCTAAAATTTTAGCAAGGATTTTAACATCCACATTTAAAAGTGATATGGGATGATTTGACCTGCAGTTGATGGAGGGTTTATTTTTCTTGAGCAATAAGGATATTGAGGCTTGACGAAGAGTAGGGGGTAGGGTTGAGGAATTAAAAGCGTCCAAAAACATAGAAGTTAGGATAGGTGATAACAGTTTGCTAAACTTTTTGTAGAATTCTGCAGGGAAGCCATCAGGTCCAGGGGATTTGCCGGTCTGCAAGGATTTGATTGCCCTAGTTATCTCATCTCATCAGGGGAAACAGGGTTTTCTAGAGAAGACTTCATATCAGAATCAATAGAGGGAATGAGAAAAGATTAGAGTATAAAAGACAACAAAACTAAATAGCTACCACATTAATAATAATAATAATAATAATAATAATAATAATAATAATAGTAATGTAAATAACACAGACAAACATGGGCAAATGTGTAAGAAAGTAATGCAATATGTGCCGGGGATGGTCAGAAGTGAGAAAACAACAATAAAAGTATATATATACACACATGCATATATACCATTCTCTCCCTCCAACCCCCAAGATCATTATTAAACAGAGAGATGCCCTAAATATAGACAATATTGGTACTAACAAGAACCCAGCATTTGCCTTAAAAGCAAAGTGCATAAAGTGTTTGAAAAACTGCAAAACAAACAGCAGTAACCAAGAAAAATATATTGTAGCGATCTTGAGCCTCGCTAAGGGAGGTGGGCCTTTTAGGGATGCGGTAAGATCGCTGCATTGTGGTGCGGGAGAACAGGGATCAAGTCCCCATCGTGGCAAGAACCCCCCAGGTTGTTACATTGGTGTCAGAGTGGGATACTGAACCTGTGTCAGGCCACTCTTGGTGGAGAGGTGGAAGAGCAGTGTGAGGGTGTTAGAAGTGGGCAAAACGAGCCCTCGTCAGGCCATTCTCAGTGAGGAGATGGAAGAGCAGTGCGAGGGCACACTGTAGCGACAGGGGGGAGTAGTGTAGAGATCTTGAGCCTCGCTAAGGGGCCTGGGCTGCATTGTGAAAATATCTACTGTACTACCATGTAGGCATGTCAAAAGCTTGCATTGAAAACAATAAAAGTACAACTCACCTCAACTTGTAACAGTGGAACCCCTAAACATGTTTTTTGTATTTATTTTCATTATTATCTAAAGTCTTAGTCAGTTATAAAAGAGGAGTAATAAACAGCAAATGAGTAGTAGTAAAGCACTACAATTTAATGTCATAGTTCTTGCCCAACCATAACTATGTAAGCAAGTCAAGCCACAGTAAGGTGAAACACAGAAGGCTATTACAGCCCTGCAGTTCCCCGCCAGACAGAGCGCTCACGCAGGGAGGGAACCTGCCGCAGGCAGGACACTCCGCTTGACAAACGTCATCGCGTCCTCAGGGTTTTCAAAGATGTGCTGGGTTCCCCCAAACGAAATCTTGAAACGAGAGGGAAAAAGCAAGCCATACCTTACATCAGGGAGATTGATTAAAATGTGCTTAACCGCCCCATAAGCATATCGCTTCCTTGCAATCTCAGGTGCAAAATCAGGGAAAACAAACACCCTCACCCCCCGAAATGGTTCTGTCTGGCAAGACAGATCTTCTCCTTCACATCAAACCGATGCACCCATATAATAAAGCCACGGGGCCTCTCTCCCTCTCGGGGTTTGGGTAGCAGGGAATGGTGTGCTCTGTCCAGCAGCGGTGTCTCCTCCAGGCCAAGGATTTCCACCAGAGCTTTCGCAATGAATTCACTGGAGCGAGGACCTTCCAATCCCAACCAGGCGTATGTTATTTCGCCGTGATCTTCCCTCCAAATCAATGCATTTGGCACGAAGGCTGGTCACTTCCTTTTACAGCGCACTTACTTTGGTCTCCAGCGAGAGTACAGAAGATGACCACTCAGTTGCAGCAGTCTCCAGGGCCCCAAGACGTTTGTCTTGAGCATCGGTGGAAGTTTGCAAAGCAGAGACGGATGAATGCAACTCCTCACAAATGGTGACAATCTCCTCTCGCAGAGAAGAGGATAGTGCATCTATTTTTAAATGAAGTCCTTCTTCCATGGATTTTATGGCCGCTCTAATAGCCGCACCGCTCACGTTGTGCAGGTCAGCCGAACCGCCGCTCGATCCACTTGCTGACAGGGAGTCGGTAGTAACAGAGGGCGAGGGTGCACTCTCTGCATGAGAGTCTTTTTTGCTTCGGGGTGCTGGCATTGCAATGGATTAAATATAATCACTAATGGCAGAAATCAACCCCCAAAATAAACTTAAAACTAAATGAAATGGGGTAGTATAAAAAAAACAAAAAACTGTTTTTCAATAAATAACAAATAAAAGGATGATGTTTGCCGAGCTCGAGAAAATTGTGTCCTCACATACCTGTGCTCAACCTCAGCTGTCATTTAACAGGTGGGACTGAGAGACAGGGAGCAGCTGCACAGCCAGCAGGGGGCGCCCCACACCATCCCTGGAGGGTCTCTGTGTGTGTGAAGGCCTGAGCCACACTGTCCTGGAGGGGCTCTGTGTGTGTGTGTGTGTGTGTGTGTGTGTGTGTTGTTTTAATGACATGAGTGTGTGTGTTGTGTTTTAATGAGTTGTGTTGTAATGATGTGCAGGTCATCTGAACCAGTGAAATAAAGCCGTGTGAAGCACCATCATGTCTTGACTCTGTCTGTGAGTGTGAGTGAGTGTGAGTGTGAAGCAGCATCACGTCTCACAGTCTCTCTATAGCGTCTCTCCTCTGAACCAGGGAATGAAGGCAGGCTTGATACACAAACCCAGCAAGTGAGTTCACAGCACTGAATCAGTGTGTGTTATGAAATCACACCCCTCAAACACACACACAGTCATAGACTCCCACAATCCCCACTACGAGGCACACAACAGCCCATTACATAGGAACACATGTCCAGCCCAGAACCCAGCCCTGTTGCCAACAAGCTCCTTCTCCTCACCCAGATCCAGTCCTCGGGTTTGGACTTGGCTGCAGCCTCGGTTATGAGTCTGTGCAATCCCTGAATCTGGTCCTGTCTCCCAGGCTCTCTGTGTCCACTGCACAATGTGTTGTGTGAAATAGCAGACAGAGGGAATCCACAGCAAGGCCCAGGAACTTAATCCACACAGAGGAAAACAAAACAGCAAAGGGGGTGGGGTAGCATTATATGTCAGAAATGACATTGAGGCAGAAGAACTTAAATTAGTTCCTAGTAACGAATCTTTGTGGGTTAAACTTTTGAATAAAAGATCTGGAGGATTAGTGGTAGGAGTGTTACAGACCACCCAACTCGGATATTCAGCAAGATGTTGCATTGTACAGTTTAGTCAGGACTGCATGTAGCAAGGATATGGCTGTTATAATGGGGGATTTCAATTTCCCAAACATAGACTGGGAAAGCCCAGTTGGGACTACAGAAGCAGAAACAGGAATGGTTGAGATGGTAAATGACTGCTTTCTAACTCTATTTGTCAGTGAAACAACCAGCGAGAGAGCATGTATTGAATGGATATTTTCAAATGACCAAGATAGGGTCAGAGGGACACTAGTTAGAGAACCAATGGCAAACTGTGATCACAATATGGTATCACAATCACAATACTTCCATAAAACAAGGACCAAGTCTAAAACAATGGTCTACAATTTTAGAAAAACAAACCTTGAAGGTATGAGGCAGCACTTAGAAGAGGTAGACTGGAGCACACTGGATACAGATTCAGTTGAAAATGGATGGTTATATTTTAATAATATACTACTTACTCAGGAGAAATTTGTACCAAGACAGAATACAAATAATATGTTGAGCTGCTATAGATGTTAAGAAAGGGATGAGGAAAGCAAAGAGGGAAATAGAAAGAAACAAAACTAATGCAAAGAGCTTTTTTCAATATTACAACAGCAAACGGTCAATAAAGGAGGAAGTGAAACGGATAAAGGCAAAAATTGAAGCATCTTGGAAAACTAACAAGATGTGGCAAATGTTCTAAATGAGTATTTCACAGAGGTATTTACAAAAGAAAACAGATAACATGCCACAGGTTAACAATCAGTCCAGTCAGATCCTAAGTGTCACAGTTCCCTTAGTCCTGACCATCTTTTCCCACTAGAGGCTACCAATGTTCCCTTGCCTTTTCCTGCTCCCTTCACTGCTTTCTTTTTTTCTCTCTGTCAATGAACATTCCTTTACACCCTTGTGCACTTCTGTTCCTGTCCTTTGTTCTCATTGGTCCTGCTCTTGTCTTCCTAGTTTCTGCTCTCCTTTATAAACCCCTCACTGCCCTCACTCTGGGTGAAGTGTTGTCAGCTCTACCTGCATCACCAAGCCATGTTCCTTGTTTGCCCTAGCACTTGCGCTCTCGCTCTCGCTCTCGCTCTCGCTCTCGCTCTCGCTCTCGCTCTCGCTCTCGCTCTTGCTCTCGCTCTTGCTCTCGCTCTCTCTCTCTGCCAACTGACTGGAAGACAGCAAATGTCATACCAATCCACAAGAAAGGGGACAAAACTGAGCCAGGAAATTACAGACCAATCAGTCTCACCTGCATCACCTGTATAATGTTGGAAAAAGTGATTAGACAGAAAATAGAGGAGCATCTTAATGAAAACCATATTCTTGGAGATAGTCAACATGGGTTTAAACGAGGCAGATCATGTCTTACTAATGTATTAGCGTTCTTTGAACATGCAATTGCAGCTGTAGCTCACGTGAAAGCATATGATATGATATACTTAGATTTCCAGAAAGCTTTTGATAAGGTTCCACACCAAAGACTGATCCTCAAATTGGAAGCTGTAGGCATTCAGGGTAACGAAAGTAGATGGATTATGAACTGGTTGATGTATAGGAAACAGAGGGTGTCGATTAGAGGAGTTGCTTCTAACTGGAGTGAGGTTGTTAGTGGAGTTCCACAGGGATCAGTACTAGGGCCTTAGCTGTTTCTAATCTATATTAATGATCTGGACTCTGGGATAGTGAGAAAACTTATCAAATTTGCAGATGATAGGTGGCTTGGCAGATACAATCTCGACAGTACAGGCTATTCAATGGGACTTAGATAATATTCAGTTGTGGGCCGACACCTGGCAGATGAAATTCAATGTGGACAAGTGCAAGGTAATACATGCAGGTAACAAAAATGTCCACTATAATTACACTGTGGGAGGAATAGGACTAGATGAAGTAACGCATGAGAAAGACCTAGGAGTCTATATGGACTCCTCACTTTCTCAATCCAAACAATGTGGGTAAGCAATAAAAACGGCAAACAGAATGCTAGGCACTAATGTTCAGAATGTTCAGGCTCTCCAGTGTATCAGACTGACAGCAGCGCTGGAGCCCTGAGGAGCAGCTACACCATCAGCTCTGTGTCTCTGAGTCGCTCTGGACAGTACTGGTGGTAAGCTGGGAGACGCACCCTATTATACTCAGTACAGCGGTGCAGCCCGGCTCTAGATCACGTGTGAGTGAATGAAGTGCAGAAGCGTTCCCTGTACCCTGCAGGTCTGATGATGTCTGCCTGTGTGTTGTTCCTGACAGGCGTGTAAAGGACACAGACACTAGTGACAGTGAGCGTCACAATGCAATGTTATTTAAAGAGCCGTATTTTCATGGGTGTGTGGTGGTGCAGTGGTCGGCACTGCTGCCTCTCAGGTCCTGGGCCCCAGGTTTGATTCCGGTCTGTGGGCCTGTGTGTGTGTGTGTGTCTTTCTGTCTGTCTTTCTGTCTGTACAGTGAGACCCCGGGCTGTGCTGACCATGCAGCTTGACCATACTGACTCCTACACTGAAGATAAAGACAGTTACACCATCAGCTCTGTCAGATATTACCACAGTAATAGTTTGGTTTTGTTTAGTTATGAAATACTGACCCGAAAGCACGGGTTTAAGCTCGTATCCCAGGAGCAGGTGTCAGTGGAGGACTGTGCGATGGAGATCGGCAGGAAGGTAGGCTTCCAGAACATCATCTCTGTGGCTCGAATGAATAAGGGCATTGTGTTATTCTTGAGGTCTGAGGCGCTGGTGAATGATGTGGTGGAGGAGGGGGTCATGGTGAAGGGGACCTTCCTGCCCGCGTTCCCTCTGGCCTCCCAGGCTGTAAAGGTGGTTATTTCCAATGTGCCCCCCTTCCTGAGCAATGATCTGCTGGCGGTATGGCCAGCGTACCTGCGCCATTAGGAGGGTGCCGCTGGGCTGCAGCGCCCCGGAGCTGAAACACGTCCTCTCCTAGAGACAGGCTTTCATGGTGTTGGCGGACGGCGCCGATGAGCTAAGCCTGTCTCTGAAGTTTAAGATCGAGGGTGTAGTGTATGTGGTGTTTGTGTCAACTGATACCATGAGGTGTTTCAGGTGCGGGGCGCAGGGGCACATCAGGCACTCTTGCCCTCAGGGAGAGGCTCCGGCGGGGGGCGAGAGGAAGGTGAGGAGCAGGCAGGGCCGTCCGGTGTCGCCTCAGGGGAGCAGGGGAGCCTAGTGGGGAAGCTGCTAGCAGTGAAACTGCAGAGCAGCCCCGGGCTCAGTTAGCCGAGGAGGGAGCTGCTGTTGCCGCTGATACGGCCGCCACAGAGACTGAACACCTTGCCAGTGATGACGGGTTTAAAGTGCCCAGGAAAAGACAACAGAAGCGGTCTGCCCCGTCTTCTGAGGCCGTCGATACAGTGTCTAAATAGGCGAATGTTGTGAGGGCGGCTGGTGAGGAGGAGCCCAGAGACGGTGTGGGTGCTGTGGGGCGGCGGGACTCGCAGTCAGAGGAGTCTGTCTGGGGGAACCTGCCATCTCAGCCCAAGGAGGCCGACCGGCTGCGGCGCCGGGAGTCTGAGTACAGTGCTGCGGCTGTGGAGAGCGCAGACTCGGACAGCGCTGCTGAGGGGGACATCGCTGACTCCCAGAGCCAGCCCATCTCCACCGACACTGTGGGATACAGTGCTAAAAGCATCAAGGATTTTTTAAGGGAAACCAAAGGGAAGAGGAATGTAGTTTTAGAAAACTTTTTCCCTGATGCAAAACAGTTCCTGGCATCTGCACAATTGATCCTGCAGGGTGTGGCACTCACAGAGTTTAGTGAGCCGGAGTGCTACAGGTTAAAGAAGTGGAAGAGTGTTGTCAGGAATGCTTTGCAATCTAATGATGATGATTAATAGTATGTTTTTTTTGTCTTTCTCCTGTTGTCTCACATTGTTTTTTTCTAATCTGTTTGTCACCTCTTTTCTCTCTTTTATCAATGACTAAACTCATGTGTGGGAGCATCAATATTAACGGTGGGAGGGCAGTGGTGAAGCGCACGGCGCTGCTGCAGTGCGCACAGAGACAGAAATTCAATGTTTTATTTGTACAAGAGATGCACGCAGACAGTGTGAATGAGTGTGAGTGGCAGCGGGAGTGGAAAGGAGAAAGTGTGTTTAGTCATGGGTCTAGTGGGAGTGGGGATTTTATTTTAACACACTTTTAAAATGGATTCTAAACAGAGTTGGTTGGTGGACGATTGTTGATGGTAAAGGCTGAGAGCGGGGGAAAGACTTTTGTGTTTATTAAATATCTATGCTCCCAATGCTGTGAGAGACAGTGTTTCGGTGCTCAGCAAAGCACTAGCAGACTGTGGGGCAGAGGAGATCCTGGTTTTGGGGGGTGATTGAAACTGTACTGTGGATTATAGATTAGATAGGAATAATTTGGAGCCTAGTCCACAGTCCGCAAAACAGTTGGATTGCAATATACAGTTGCACAATCTGGTCGATGTCTGGAGGAATGCCAACCCAAAGGTGAAACAGTACACCTGGGTGAGGCCGGGTTCTAGCATTATTTGGCTGGATAGATTATATACCTTCAGACATCATGTCAATTTGATCGGTGGCTGCCGTATCACCCCCACCGGTCTGTCTGACCACTGTCTCATCACTATGAGTGTCACCCTGCCTCCTGTCCGGCTGCGCAGTGCCTACTGGCTTTTCAATAATAGTTTGCTGCAGGACAGGAATTTTTATGACTCTTTTATTTTCTTTTGGCAGAGGTGGAGGCAAGAGTGGCCTAGGTTTGCCTCCCTGAGGCAGTGGTGGGACATTGTCAAGGTTCAGACCAGGTTCTTCTGCCAGCAGTACACTGAGCATAGGACTGACAGCTTGAATGAATCTATGAAGGAGCTAGAATAAGAGATTCAGGTGCTCCACCGAGCCCTGGACTGGATTCGGGGGATTCAGAGGACCTCAAAGCTAAGCAGCAGGCATTGTCAGAGCTGCTGGGGACGCGGGCTCAATGGGCGATGGTGCGCTCGCGGTTCCAGAGCCTGACACAGATGGATGCGCCCACCAAGTTCTTCTTTGGGCTGGAACGCAGGCGGCAGCAGAACAGAGTGATGCTCTGCCTGAGGAAGGCTGAGGGCCGCGTGCTGCAGGACGGGCAGGAGATGCGCAGTCATGCCGCCCAGTTCTATAGAGAGCTGTACTCTGCAGAGCCGGGCAGCCTGGAGCAGCAGCAGTTTTTTCTGCAGGGTCTGCCTAAGGTCCCACAGGATGGGGTCCAGGGGCTGGAGGCCCCACTAACCCTGGCAGAGCTGATCTGTGCAATGCAAGAGCTCAATAAGAGCTGGGCACCGGGGCTGGAGTTTTGGGCTGAGCTGGGCCCAGACCTGCTCTCATTGCTGCAGGAGGACCTGCTGCCCATTAGCTGTCGCAGAGCCATTCTGACCCTGCTGCCCAAGAAGGGGGATCTGTCCTCCATTGTGAACTGGAGGCTGGCGGTGCTGCTGTGTCAGGACTATAAGATCCTGTCCAAGGCTCTGGCTAAGCAGAGACATCATGCCGGCTGCAGTGCATTTAGACCAGTCCTACTGCGTCCCTGGCAGGTCCATCTTTGACAATGTCTTTTTGATTGGTGATATACTACTTCTAAGCTCTTTGGTTTTGAGTGCGGTCTGATCTCCATAGATCAAGAAAAGGCTTTTGACAAGGTCAATCACCACTACCTGTTTCAGGTGCTGAGAGCAATTGGTGTCGGCCCGCGGTGCGTAGAATTCATTCAGCTGCTGTACTGTCGTGTGTTTAGTGTGCTGAAGATCAATGGTGGCCTGAGTGAGACTATCCCCATCCATTGAGGCATCAGACAGGGCCGTCCCCTGTCAGGGATGCTATACTCCCTTTTTATTGAGCCCCTGCTGCACAGGCTGAGGCAGTTGCTGGCCGGGCTGTCCATCCCTTGTCACCCAGAGCAGGCGGTCAGGGTGTCGGCCTATGCTGATGACCTGACTGTCTGTGTGTCCGGCCAGCGAGACGTCCAGGTCCTGGGGGAGTGTCTGGAGGAGTTCAGCAGGACCTCCTCAGCCAGGGAATACTGGGGCAAGAGCAGCGCTCATCTGGTTGGGCTGTGGGAGGGTTCTGCCCCCCCTGCCCTCCCTGCGGGGCTGCAGTGGTCTCGCTCAGGCCCTCGGGTGCTGGGTGTGACTTTGGGGGAGACAGGAGAACTGGGCTGGCCTGCTGGAGAGGGTGCAGGGCAGGTTGAGGGCGTGGCACTGGCTGCTGCCCCAGCTCTCCTTCACGGGGAGAGCAATTATTATCAACAACTTGGTGCTCTGGCACACTTTTGCCTGTCTGGACCCCCCAACGGCCCTGGTGTCCCAGATACAGACCCTGCTCCTGGATTTCTTCTGGGACGGGATGCACTGGGTGCACAAAGCAGTGCTGTACCTGCCGCTCCAGGAAGGGGGGCAGGGGTTGGTAGATCTGTTTAGCAGGCTGAGTGCCTTTCGGCTGCAGGCAGCTCAGAGGCTGCTGTACCCTCCAGATCCCCAGTGTCCCTCGCCCTGGACACTTCTTGCACACATTCTGCAGCGGGGTGGGGGCTGGGTTATGACAGACACATGTTTTTACTTAAGACACCTCCCCATATCCTTCCTTCACTGTGTTTTATCGTACTGTTTTAAAGGTGTGGCACCGCTTCTCCCTGGGTAGGGAGGTGGGGGGCAGCAGTCTGTCTGAGGAGCCACTGCTGTGGAACCCCAGTTTTAGCTGTCCACTCCTGCTCTCCAGCAGCCTCAGGTCGGTCCTGCTTAAGGCTGACGTGATCCGGCTGAGGGATTTGTTGGATGTTAACAGGGGCCAGTGGGTTGGAGCCGACAGCCTGGCTGCCAGGCTGGGTGTGTGGTCACTGAGAGTCGTAACCAGACTTCTGTGGGCAGTGCAGAATGCCCTTCCCATAGGCACTGTGGAGTGGCTTTCCCAGGCCCTCACACAGCGCTGCTGGCTCAAGGACCCTGACCCCGTCTTTCCCCTTGTTTGTCTGTGTCTCTCAGTACCCCCTAGCTCATCAGGCCGCCTTCTGTTGCCTCACAGTCTGTGTAGTGTGTCTGTCTCCACAGCTCAGCGTCAGGAGCTCTATCAGTTCAGTGTGAGGGAGCTGCACCATCAGCAGCTGCAGCCCCTCCCCGACACCCCCTGGAGGGAGCAGCTGGCTCTGGGGGAAGATGCCCGCCTGTTTGTCATGCACATCAACTGCATCATTTTTTGAAGGTGAAATTGATGCATGCAGCACGTTCCAAAAAAGTTGGGACAGGGGCAATTTAGGACTAATAGCGATGTGACAAGTTGAAATAAGAAGGTGATGTGAAACAGGTGAGGCAATCGTGTAATCATAGTATATAAGGAGCCTCCAGAAAAGGCCTAGTCCTTCAAGAGCAAGGATGGGTCGAGGCTCGCCAATCTGCCAACAGATGCATCAGCGAATAATCCAACACTTTGAGAACAACATTCCCCAAAGACAAATCGGTAGGATTTTGGACATTTCACCTTCTACAGTGCACAATATAATTTAAAGATTCAAGGAATCCGGTCAAATCTCGGTGCGTAAAGGGCAAGGCCGAAAACCACTTCTGAATGCGCGTGATCTCCCATCCGTCAGACGTCACTGTCTTAAAAACCATCATGAGTCTGTAATGGATATCCTGACATGAGCTCGGGAAACCTTTGTCAGTCAACACTCGCCGCTACATCCACAGATGCAATTTAAGGCTTTACTATGCAAAGCAGAAGCCATTCATGAACACGGTCTTATCTGAGATGAACAGTAGCACATTAGCACAGTGGAATCGTCCGACGAGTCAACATTTCAAATAGTTTTTGGACAAAACAGCTGTCATGTTCTCCGGGCCAAAGAGGAAAAGGACCATCCAAGCTGTTATCAGCGTCAGGTCCAAAAGCCAGCGTCTGTCATGGTATGGGCGTGTGTCAGTGCCCATGGCATGGGTAACTTGCACATCTATAAGGGCACCATTAATGCAGAAAGATATGTACACATTTTGGAGAAACATATGCTGCCATCCAGACTTCATCTTTTCCAGGGACGTCCCTGCATTTTCCAGCAGGACAACACCAAACCACATTCTGCCCGGATTACAAGCGCATGGTTGTGTAAGCAGAGAGTGCGGGTGTGAGCATGGCCTGCCTGCAGTCCTGACCTGTCTGAGAATGTGTGGTGCATTATGAAGCACAAAATAAAGCAATGAAGGCCCCATATAGTTGTGCAGCTGAAGAAATGCATAATGAATGAATGGGGGAAAATTCAGTTTGCTAAACTTAACCAACTGGTGTCTTCAGTGCCCAAACGCTTAATAAGTGTTATTAAAAGAAAAGGTGATGTTACACAGTGGTAAACAGTCGACTGTCCCAACTTTTTTGGAGTGTGTTGCAGTCATCAGATTTGAAATGAGTGTATATTTTCAAAAATAAATTAAATTCACAAAGTAATAAATAAATAAATAAATAAATAAATCGAATAATGTGCTAATAACATGTTTTCAATATAGTACAGGGTGAATTGAATTTTCAAATGACTCTTTTCATTTTTTTGCATTTTCCATACTGTCCCAACTTTTTCAGAATTGAGGTTGTACATTTACAATTTACTTTTTGTTTTTATCATCCACAGAAATAACACGAACATACATCAGAAACTAGTATTTACACTTGCTCCTCCCGACTGTGCTCATGTGCAGAGTCACGTTGTCCCTCAGGCTGTGGCAGCCAGAGACGTATTGGCCAGCCAGGGGGGCTGTGTGTCCCTCCCCCAGGAGGACTGATCAAAGATTGGGTGGACATCTCATGTCTCTCAGTGACCACAGTGCCGCTCCTCTGTGTCCACCTCTCCTGTCTCTCAATGACCACAGCACTATGACCTCCCTGCACCCTGAGGGGCAGTCTGTCAGCACATCTGGAGAGCAATAGGTCTCCAACAGAATCACTATGTCTAATCTATTTACATTTCTAACTAACTCGGGGTCTTTACTTTTTTCTGCAAAAGCAGTGGTGTCACGCTTACCAGAGCAGGGCAAGGGGGACCCAAGCGCAGACTCAATCACAGCGGTGAGCCAGGGCAAACAATCCAAAAGAGGCAAATCCAGACGTCAGAAAGATATAATGGTTCAGAGGTCAATCGAGGAGGCAAACAGACAAAACATGGGAATCCAGAACAGTAGTCACAGGAACAGAATAAAGAGGTCACAACACAGGCCAGCGATAATAATGCTCTAAGTTGACTAAGGCAAAACTTTGCAATAAGTGAAGGAAACTGAGGGACATATATACAGAGGCAGAGGGACAAAAGAGACTAAGGTAGGGAGTGAGAACCAATGGGAGAGGTGAGTGATGGAAGAAGTGCACATGGTGAGCAGGAATGTTAAGTGGGTCATTGAGTGATGTCATTGAGTGATGAGTGACTAATCAAAATCAACAGCATACACATTCATAGTATTACAGTTTTACCCAGTCATGTATACACTGTGACCGAAAGCATACACAGAGTGATCAGATGTTCAAGCTAACATCCTAGAACCATGAACCATTTCTGCAGAACTAAATACATATTCTAATTGTTTCAGCTCAATTTGTGAGTCCAGTTCACTCATGTTGCAAAGCACTACACACAACTCTCAATGTGTTAGCACCATTGTCATTGAGAAAACACCTGTGCCTTTTGTGTGAATACATGAGTCACCAGACAAAACTCAAAGTGCACCAAAACACACTTCACCTGTCCAAACCCAATGAACCAAATTGTCCACTCAGTTCTCCTCATTCTTTCAAGTACAGTGAGGGAAAAAAGTATTTGATCCCCTGCTGATTTTGTACGTTTGCCCACTGACAAAGAAATGATCAGTCTATAATTTTAATGGTAGGTGTATTTTAACAGTGAGAGACAGAATAAAAACAAAAAAATCCAGAAAAACGCATTTCAAAAAAGTTATAAATTGATTTGCATGTTAATGAGGGAAATAAGTATTAGATCCCCTATCAATCAGCAAGATTTCTGGCTCCAGGGTGTCTTTTATACAGGTAATGAGCTGAGATTAGGAGCATTCTCTTAAAGGGAGTGCTCCTAATCTCAGCTCGTTACCTGTATAAAAGACACCTGTCCACAGAAGCAATCAATCAATCAGATTCCAAACTCTCCACCATGGCCAAGACCAAAGAGCTGTCCAACGATATCAGGGACAAGATTGTAGACCTACACAAGGCTGGAATGGGCTACAAGACCATCGCCAAGCAGCTTGGTGAGAAGGTGACAACAGTTGGTGCGATTATTCGCAAATGGAAGAAACACAAAATAACTGTCAGTCTCCCTCGGTCTGGGGCTGCATGCAAGATCTCACCTCGTGGAGTTTCAATGATCATGAGAACGGTGAGGAATTTTCCCAAAACTACATGGGAGGATCTTGTTAATGATCTCAAGGCAGCTGGGACCTTAGTCACCTAGAAAACAATTGGTAACACACTACACCATGAAGGACTGAAATCCTGCAGCGCCCGCAAGGTCCCCCTGCTCAAGAAAGCACATGTACAGGCCCGTCTGAAGTTTTCCAGTGAACATCTGAATGATTCAGAGGAGAACTGGGTGAAAGTGTTGTGGTCAGATGAGACCAAAATCGAGCTCTTTGGCATCAACTCAACTCGCTGTGTTTGTTGGAGGAGGAATGCTGCCTATGACCCCAAAAACACCATCCCCACCGTCAAACATGGATGTGGAAACATTATGCTTTGGGGGTGTTTTTCTGCTAAGGGGACAGGACAACTGCACCGCATCAAAGGGACGATGGACAGGTCCATGTACCGTCAAATCTTGGGTGAGAACCTCCTTCCCTCCTTCTGAAAATGGGTAATGACAATGACCCAAAACACACAGCCAAGGCAACAAAGGAGTGTCTCAAGAAGAAGCACATTAAGGTCCTGGAGTGGCCTAGCCAGTCTCCAGACCTTAATCCCATAGAAAATCTGTGGAGGGAGCTGGAGGTTCGAGTTGCCAAACATCAGCCTCGAAACCTTAATGACTTGGAGAGGATCTGCAAAGAGGAGTGGGACAAAATCCCTCCTGAGATGTGTGCAAACCTGGTGGCCAACTACAAGAAATGTCTGACCTCTGTGATTGCCAACAAGAACACACAAGGACTCGTGATTGTACAGGAAAAATGGAGCAACAAAGAGCAGAAAGGGGAAGAGGTAGGGGAAGACACAGAGGACGAGGAAGGTGACAGAATATTTTAAAAAAAGAGCCACACTGGTTGATAGTGTAATCAACCATGGGATGAGTATGCGGGACGCTGGGCAGCGAGTGCAACCCAATTTGAGTCGCTTTACTGTGGCTGGAATCATCAGGACATTCAGGACTACGAACCGGTGAGTGGGTATAAATTTACCATGCACAATATTTGGATTTCATATATCAACAAGAGTACAGCATGTCTGCACATGACATTGTATTGTTTGCATACAGGGTTGAGAGAAGACCACCTGCTGGTGGGAGAAACCATCTCATCACCCAAGAACAAGAGGCTGATAATGCAATTAGACTCAGAGAAATCCAAACACATATAATAGAGGACAATGGGATGTTTCAGAACATACACAGTGTTTCAATATCAACTATTGATCATTTGCTGAGAAAGCACAGGATGAGCATGAAGCAAATATATTGTGTACCATTTGAGAGAAACTCCAGTGTTCTAATCACTGTTCCTCCATGGTCAGAGAATACTTGAGCTTGATGCCAGTGATGACCACATTGAGTTAATCTATGTCGACGAGGCAGGATTCAATCTGACCAAGAGGCGGCACCAGGGAAGGAACATCATTGGCCACCGAGCAAGGGTGGAGGTCCCTGGCCAAAGGGGTGAAAATACAACCATGTGAGCTGCTATCAGTCTGCAGGGGGTTGTCCATCGCCATGTCACGCTTGGCCCTTACAACACTGCACTCCTTCTGGTATTCCTTGATGCAGTGTATGACCTTTTTTTACTACCCCCAGAAAGACAACATAGGGCCCCAGGCCACACCACTTATGCTGTCCTATGGGACAATGTGAGCTTCCACCGTGCAGCGCTAATGGTTCACCAACCACCTCCAGATCCAAATGATTTTCCTTCCACCATATTCCACCTTCCTCAACCCAACTAAGGATTTTTTCTCAGCTTGGCAGTGGCCTGCAGCGATATCTCTGCAGAGACATGCCAAGGATGGATCCGCCATGCTAGGTGTTTTCCCCTGCTGCTTGGCCAGGGAACATATCAGTTGTGATGTGGATGAAAACATGTGACCAAATCAACATGACAGGCAGGACAATGCCTGAGGTTTCAGTGTTTTCTCTCCATTCATGTGTACTGTACAATACTGTAACTTGTTCTTGCTTGATGATACTAAATGTATGTGTTATATATAAATACATTTATAATTTGTCGGTGGCTTTATATAAAATAAAGTTCTTCTTTACTGGCTGTGTTGGATTATTTTTGTTTTCCTACATGAATCTTCCATTTCTAAACACAGTGTTTTCTTAATGCTCAGTGTGAGCAACAGATATGATTTAATTATGTGTGATTCTGACCCAATTACTTGATTTTGAGGGCTGTATATATAGTTTTTAGGCCAGAATTTCATTTTTCCCCATGTGTGTGTTTTGCAGATGTGACTTTTTATAATGGGCATTGTGTTAACAGTTTAGGGGTATTGGAGTATTATTCAGAGAACAGTGTGAATGCAATTGGGGAAAAAACTGTATAACCTTAATTGCTACAGGGAGTACTTGTGCTTTTGAAAATAAATCCCTGGGTTCCACCCGTGGTGGGTGTGCTGTTCTATGTACCGTGGTGGTGTCCTGCCCGGGCGCTGGGCCTGAGGTCAGCAGTCTGGAGCACAACACACTGAGCAGCTGCTTGATCTCTCTGAATTTGAATTTGAAACAAGCTTTATTGGCATGAGATGTTTACACACAAGTATTGCCAAAGCAATTGGGTACATTGAAATTATATACAATAACATTAAGAACTTTACAAATATAAAATATAATATCGTTATTTACATATATTTTACATTGTTAATGTGCTGTGTTAGTGGTTTGGAGACATGGTTGCAGTTCTCTGGCCGTATGGCAGGCTGTGCTGTACTCTGCTGTGATCACAGCGCAGTCTCTGTGCTCCCCCAGCACCACTCTGAGCCACTCTGTGCTGAGCTGGGGGAAGTCGGGGACTCTGCTGTGAATCTGGGGAAGAAAGCGTCTCTGACCTGTGTGTGTTTGGAGCAGGTCAGGGTGAAGTGCGCCTCCGTCTCTACCTCCCCAGTCTGCACAGGCGTCTGTCTCTGGGGGTCTAGGTCTGCCTGTCCCGTCCGGGACATGCTGTGGTCACTCAGTCTGTACCTGGTCAGAGTGCATCTCTGCTTCAGCCCAGTGCTCGATGTAACTGCAGTGCAGCGCTGCAGTGATGTGCTGGAGCTGGGGGGGCTGTCTCCTGCCTTCGGCTGCTTAGCAGCTCTGTGCTGTCGGTGTGGCTCTGGGCACAGAGCCTCAGGGCCAGCTGGCCGAGGGTGTCTGTGTGGGGGGTGCGTTCCTGCTACATCAGGGCGCTGTGCTGGAGGGTCTCTGGGTTGCTGTATTTCAGGTGCAGCCAGTATTTCAGGGCTCTCTTCTGCACTGCACAGCTCTGAGGCAGGCGCCCCAGTTCGGCTTGGTAGTCATTGTTGAGGTTGCTCCTGTGGAGCTTCAACACGTCCCAGCAGAACTCAGCATGCACGGCTTCTGTGGGGCTCCTCTCCCATTTGTCGAAGTCTGTGCTGATAACCGGGCCCCAGACCTCGTACAGCAGGATGGGCAGGATCACTCTGTCAAAGGGTGTCTCCAGGGGGGACAGTGACTGAGGGACAGGCTCTGAACTTCAGCTGTGAGGCTGCGGTCAACACACAGTCTGCAGCTCCACTGACCTGCAGCTTCCTGAGGGACAACCGCTCCCTGGACAACAGCTCTGAGTCTGGGCTCCCCCAGTCTCTCAGCCCAGTCTTTCATGCCCCAGGCTACTGTGTTCACCCTGCTGATCAGCAGCCCAGACAGGAGCCACACTGGCAGGTACAGGTGTGTGGTCTCCTCTCACACTGGAGTGAGCAGGGAGAGCGGCCACGTGGACGTCCAGGTGCAAGGTGAGGGGCTGTGTGTGTGTGTGTTCACATTTTCACTCTCTGAGTCTTTTGTCTCAGTGACTGGTCAGACTGTGTCTTTATACAGTAGTTCAGGTGGTACAGTAGTGTGGAGTAGTGGTCAGGGCTCTGGTCTCTGCAGTGGAGAGGTTGTATTTTCAGTCCCAGGTAGGGCACTGCTCTTGTACAATTAATACATGGACAATATAAAATTATTAACCATTTCAATATTTATAAAGATTACTATTAGTTAAATTTGTATTGGTAGTACAGCTCCCTCTCTTTTTCAGGTCCACAAGAATGTATAACATGTATTGCTTCATAAATGTACTCTATTCTAAATCCATGCCTTAATAGTAAGTGGCGGAGTGGGTAAAGGCACAATATGAAAGACTAGGAGATGTTCTTGTATCTGGTATATGTCAACACCTGCATGTGTCAGAGTTCTTGTGATTGAATCCTGCTGAAACCCTGGCTTGATGGTTGAGTTTCATTGTCTGTGTTTGATAGATGTGCTATTTAAGTGGATTACATTAAGTTTGTGAAAGTACAGACAAATTTAGTTTTATAAATCTTTTTCTATGAATTTACATTTACAAATCTGATTATAGGTCATAATACGAAGTCATGCACCAAGTTTCACATCCGTCCCATTAGTGCTTTTGGAGAAGAAGATGATTGAATATTGTCTAATAATTGTCATTAATCCAATATTGACACAAAACAATAAGGCATATGACCTCCTCCATTGTTGAGAGACAATGTTATATAGGCATCTACCAGCATACCAAATTTGGTGAGATTCTGTGGAGTAGTTTTCATTTTATGGCAATTTGAAATATTTGGTGTAATAATAATCCGACCAATTACAAAAGGTTGTCCAGCAACTTATTTGATTGGCCCCCTAATAAAAGATTGAACAAAAGAGAAATAAGTAAAGAGGACAGCAAACTTGTGGAATGGCACCAGGACACAGGTAGTAAGTGCACTGCAATAGAAAGTGAAGATAGAGAGGGAAGATCACATGACCTGTACCCTGTGCCAGCTAGCCAGAGCACAAGACCCACTGGGTCAATAATTGCAGACAGATATGAAGTTCACAATGATCCACAACACGCAACTGTATAATGTGAAGCATTTATTAAGTGAAAAGAGAAACACAAATGCAATAAATACAATATCCGAAAATCTAAATCCTTAAAAGATTAAACAAAAAATGTCCCGGTCAAAACAAATGAAAATGTTCAATGATAAATAGTGGGAATAACAAAACAAAGTGATCAAAACAACCAAATGCATTCAATTTCAGTTTAAATGTAAATTCTCCCCTTAGTTGAGCTCAGCATAAACCGTAATAACCCATACAGAAGATTTACAAACTAGCAATAATAGCAACAAAAAACGGACACTTGTCAGACAAGACATACAAAGTTGGAAAATATGAAAATGAAACAGGATTACACAAAATAAAGTATTGATGGGGAAAAGAAAGAGGGAAAAAACTAATTAAGCTTCTGGAGTATAGTAAAAAGAAAAGTAGCTGGACTCCAAAGCATGCAAACAAAATAGAGAAGGAAAACAGTTGCAAACAGATTAGAAAATACGTAGAATATGCACTATGAAAAGAAACAAGGAAGTCGAAAAGAAATCAAAACTAGCAAAAGAGCCCAGCTTCCCCAAAAACTAAACGGGTTTAGTGGTGAACCGGAATTCTGGGAGAAACTGATCCTATTTCTGATGTTTCACTCCTACATAGGATGACAGCATGGACTTTAAGGTACTCTCTCCGTCAAGTTGGTTTTTGGGATGATAGGCAGTGGTAGTCTTGTGTGAGACCTGCCATTGATTACACACTTCCTGGAACACTGAGGATATGAATTGGGACCCTTGGTCTGACAGTAGGTAATCCGGGGTGTGCCATCGAGTGAACATTTCCTGAACCAAGATCCGTGTGATGACAGCAGCAGAGGCCTTCCTTAGAGGGTAAAGTTCAACCCACCAGGTAAAGTAGTCAAATAACACAAGAAGATAGATATTCTGGTGAGAACTACAAGGCAAATGGCCCATCAGATCCAAGTCCACCATTTCCCAGGGTCTCTGAATGATAGTTTGCTGTAGTTTACCTGCAGGTCTTTTGGTTTCAGGTTTATGGACCTGGCACACCGTGCAACACGTAACATACCGTTGGACCTCCTTCCACATTCCTGGCCAATAGGCAATGGCTTGGACACGTTTAAGGGTCTTGTATCTTCCAAAGTGAACACTTAGAGTATCATTGTGATAAGCTGCCAGGACCTGCTCATGCAAGGAGTGAGGAACATAAATTTGGTAGTATGTCTTGTTCCTCTGCTGGGTTTTCTGAAATACCTTGTACTCTATAAGAACAAAGTAAGCTGATGACTCCTCAGCTGGTTGGTCATTCAAGCAGAGTCTCATATACTTTCTGGATCTCTGGATCCTCCTGCTGGGCTTTCCATAGAGTTTCATCAGTGATGGGGAAAAGCAATGAAAATCCACAATCTGCCAGGACAGCAGCACAAGTGGGAACAGTAGATGAAGAACCAGAATCCACCGGAGCTCTGGATAAGGCGTCAGGCAGGAGATTTAGTTTACCTTTATGGTACTCCACGTTAAAGGAAAATTCTTGTAGTCTTAAATCCCAACGAATAAGTAGAGTGCTGGGTTTGGGTGTTTTGAAAACCCATAGCAGCGAAGAATGGTCAGTGACTACAGTGAATAACCATCCTCGAGATAGTAATGCCATTTCTCCAATGCCCACACTACTGCAAGGCATTCCTTCTCCGTGGCAGAATAGTTCTGCTCTGCATTGTTCAGAGTCTTACTAGCATACGCCAGTACTTCTTCAGATGCCTGTCCAGTTTGTACCAACACTGCTCCAAGTCCCACATCGCTGGCATCCGTGTAGACCACAAAGGTAGCTGGAAGTTAGGATGACCCAAGATGGGAGGGAGGTGTGATAAGAGTTTCTTTAAACTCACCAGATGAACTTTGTTCCCTTCTTCTTCAAGTTGTTAAGGGGAACAGCAATCTGCGAGAAGTGAGGGGCAAATCGGTGGTACCACCCTGCCATACCTAAAAACCTTTGCACAGCTTTGAGATTGGTGGGGACTGGAAAGTGCTATATGGCTTTGATATTCTCTGGATCCACTTGAATCCCTTGAGCAGAGATCACGTGGCCCAAGCACTGTATCTGAGTCTGGAAGACTTTTTCTTCAATAGTTGGTTTCCATCGATGGCATAAAGAACACTATATGAAAAGGCAAAATCTCGGATTGTCTCTTGATCTCCCTGAACCCGGGTTTTTATTCTCTCCAGCAGTTTATCTTCACAGTCTTCTTACAGAAAAGCATTTAAAAACTGCATTTCAAATTCCTGCCAAGTACTCACATGTTCTCTGGCGACTTCCCCCCAGTCACGAGCAGTTCCGTGTAAAACTGTGTGTAGCAAGAATCTCCATGTCTGTAAGGGGTTGAAGAGCGACAAAATCATGACATTTCTCCATAAAAATCAGAGGATCCTCATCATCTGTAGGCCCTCCAAAAGTAGGAAACTGCAATTTTACGTGTCTTTTACCTTCAGATAATCTGGAGTACTCTGGAAGAAAAGTATCTGATTGGTATGGTAGTTCACTTACCTGACTGCATCCCCAAGTAAGGAATGGAGGGTAGGTACAAGAGGTGGCTTCCCAGGAGCAGTGAGCTGTTCAACTTATAGTTTATAGCACATAACTCAGTACTGATCGATTGCATTTGTTGTAAACAGTTTGAGACATCATTCTGTTTTTACTTACTTGAGTTAGATGCATTTGTTGGTTTTGCTCCAGTTCCTGGTGGAACCCAGCCTGTAGCTGTCATATTGACCACTGTAACTCTACTTTGAACTGGGCAGATTGAGTTTGTGCTTGGGAAGTTACTGGTTTTAATTATAGTGGTTTTTCTATTCTCATATGCTGTAGTTACCATTTCCTGCAGCTGGTCCAAAGTAGAAGTGCTGAACTTGACTCCATCCTTCTCTTTGGGTTTAAGCAGTTGCTGCCTGAGTTCCTGGTACATGACCATTTGTGTTTGTTGCGTTTCTGCCACTGACCTGTCCATGGCATCCATTTTCCTGATCAGGATGGCCATACCTACATTGGTAGCTGGAGTAGACAAGGGCCAAAGAGGTAACTGCAGAGGAGAAGGTGCTGGAATAGGAAACTGTAGACATAACGGTGAAGGTATTTTCAAATCAATCAGTGACCATTCCTCCTCCTTGCCTGGGGATCCAGGACAGGAGTGTGGGAAGTCTTGTCCCAACCCTGGAACTTCTGGAATAGTCTTCCCTGCTGCCATTATTGATTTCATAGATGAGTAATATATACTTTATAAAGCATTAATAATACATTATAAATTAGTTATAACTCGGTTATAGCAATACATTGAATTGACATCGTCGAACAGGTGGCTAAAAAGTAAAAAAAATGATCCAAAACTGAAAAAATATTTAGTAGGAATGTGTCTAAGCAGTAGCTACCTGTTAAACATTGTGACCATTCCATGGAGTGCTATAACTGTAGTATAACTAGTTTGTATTGCATTATTCATGTTTTATAAAGTATCTATTAACCATTTAATAACACTTTATAAATTATGAATAATACATTAATAAGCAGCACCTTAATCTAAATTGTAACCAAAAGGGAAGTAGAGATGCAGAAAACAAAAACACAGTAACAGTGTAAAAGACAATACCAGGCAATAACAAACAAGATAGGCACATAAAAATAATGCAAACAAGTAATAAAAAATGAAAAATGAAAATAAAAATGAAAAGTGAGTAGATCAGAACCTTCCCCATTTCCCATCTCCACTTACTTTTAGTTCCTCTCTATTCCTCTTTCCCATTCTTGGTTCCCCCTTCTTATAGGGAAACCCTAGAGGCCAATAGCAGCATAGCAGGTACATTTGTATTTAAAGGAAAAAGGACAGAAAGACTCTCTCTCTCCTCCAAACTGTTACAAGTTTGCCTTAATTTAAGTTATTTCAGTAGAGCTACTGAGTTGGTGAAAATAAATAGGTTGAAGGAAGTGTGATTTTGTCTAGGGCTAGCAGGATTTCTGTTAAGTGCAATGTTCCAGGTGGAGACCGTTAGGTGTGAATAGGTGGCAGGTAGGTACTTAAAAGGTACTTAAAGCTGCTGTTGAGACCAAAACGTTAACTGAAGGATTTACAACCCAAGAGCTAGAAATGCCCAACAGGTTCCAACTGCTGGACACTGAGTTGGACAGTGACAGCTCAGAGGGTGATGGGAGGGCACCATGGTGCCCACTCCCCCCCAGAACAGGGAGGTATTTATAGTAGGAGACTCAATTCTTAGAGGTGTAGATCATACAGTGTGTTCTAGTGATAAGGAGACCCGCATGGTATCTTGCCTGCCTGGTGCTCAGGTTGCAAATCTCCCTAGTAGACGGGCTACTGGCCAAAGCCGTGGGGGAATCCACTGGTCATGGTCCACATTGGAAAAGGTAGGGCAGAAGTTCTGCAAGACAAATTTAAAGAGTTAGGAAAGAAACAAAAGAGCAGAACCTCCACGGTAGTTTTCTCTGAAATACTTCCAGTACCACGTGCCAGGCCAGGGAGACTAGAGAGATTAGAAAGTTTAACATGTGGTTGAAATCCTGGTGTAGGGAAGAGTGTTTTACGTTTATGGAGCATTGGTCTTTCTTCTGGGATAGAAGGGACCTGTACAAACCGGACGGTCTACATCTAAACAGAAGGGGGGTAATGCTTTGGGAGCACGTATGTGCAGAGTAATTGAGAATAATTTAAACTAGGGACCAAGGGGGCAGGGAGCTCTGACAATGGGAGATGTTCCACTAAGGAAAGAAAACAAAGGGAAACTGCTAGTAGGAAAGTCCTGAAATATTTGCACCTCAATGACATTGAGGCAGAAGAACTCAAATTAGATCCTAGTAACGAAACAGAATCTTTATGAGATAAACTTTTGAATAAAAGATCTGGAGGATTAGTGGTAGGAGTGTTACAGACCACTCAACTCAGATAATCTGAAAGATGTTGCATTGTACAGTGTAATCAGGACTGCATGTAGCAAGAATATTTTAATGGGCATTTTCAATTTCCCAAACATAGACTGGGAAAGCCCAGTTGGGACTACAGAAGCAGAAATAGAAATAGGTTGAGATGGTAAAGGACTGCTTTCTAACTCAATTTGTCAGGGAACCAACCAGGGAGAGTGCATGCATTGACTTGATCTTTGCAAATGACCAAGAGAGATTCAGAGGGACACTAGTTAGAGAACCAGTGGCAAATTGTGATCAGAATATGATTAGCTTTGAGGCATTCTTTCAAAAAACAAGGACCAAGTCTAAAACAATGGTCTACAATTTTAGAAAAGCAAACCTTGAAGGTATGAGGCAGCACTTAGAAGAGTTACACTGGGGCACACTGGATACAGATTCAGTTGAAAATGGATGGTTATATTTTAGGAATATACTACTTGAGGCTCAGGAGAAATTTGTACCAAAACTTAACAAATTGAGGACCAAAAAACACGGGCCAAAATGGTTTAATAGAAGTATGCAAAAAAATATCAAGAGAATGTTGAATAGCGCATACAAAAGGGATGGAGACGAAACAAAATACATATAATATGTTGAGCTGCAAAGAGATCTTAGAAAAGGGATGAGGAAAGCAAAGAGGGAAATAGAAAGAAACATAGCTCTTGGAGCTAAAACTAATGCAAAGATACGGTGGCCCTGAAGTGCAAAACACAACAACAAAAAGGAAAGCAAATTAACAAAAAGAAAAAACTAATTAACAACATGTTTCAGTTTGGGGCTGTGTGTTAATTGTTTTGACAAAGTGAATTCTGTTTGGACAAATGTGCTCAAGCAATCGAGAAACTAACTGGTTGTTACAATGGCAAAACTGAAAGGATGGCATTATGTTGTGTTTGGTTAAATCATCCAATGTACTCATTGTATTTCACATAAAACTTAGTGGTTGAATCAATGATCTTTTGGTTTGTAAACCTCTTTCACCACATGAAAGCACAGTCAGTTGTTTTGAATGTAAGACTTGCTGTTTTACAAGTGTGATCAGTTTGGAGTTTTGAAAAATCACCACTTACTTCTGATAATAGTACCAACGCAATTCAAAACATAGAACAAGGGCAGTAATGTTCAGACTGTACAATGCACTAGTTAGAGCTCATCTGGATACTGTGTACAGTTCTGGGCTCCACACTTCAAGAAAGATATCGCTGATCTAGAGGCAGTTCAGAGGAGAGCAACCAGACTTATTCCAGGTCTGAAGGGAAAGTCCTAATGAGAGACTGAGGAACTGAACCTTTTCACCCTGGAACAGAGGAGACTACGTGGGGACTTGATCCAAGTCTTCAAAATCACGAAAGGAATCGACCACATCAAACCACAGGAGCTTTTTCAGATCAACAGGGACACACGGACCCGGGGACACAAATGGAAATTGGGCATCAAGGCATTCAAGACGGACAACAGGAGACACTTCTTTACACAGAGAGTAGTCACAATTTGGAACAAACTCTCCAGCGATGTGGTAGAAGAGACAATTTGGGAACATTCAAATATAGACTGGATAGGATCCTTGGATCACTTAGTTATTAATGGACACCACACAAGCACGATGAGTCGAATGGGTTCCTCTCGATTGGACACTTTCTTATGTTCTTATGCTCTTATGTGTGTGTCTGTGTGTAAGTGTGCTGTGTGTTTGTAACAGTATGTGTGTTGCATGTGTGTCAATGTGTACCAGTGTGCTGTCTGTGTGTCAATGTGTGACAGTGTGCCATGTGTATGTCAGTGTGCTGTGTGTAGTGACAGTGTGTGAGTGTGTGACTGTGTGTCAGTCTGTGTGTATAACAGTGTGCTGTGTGTGTGTCTCAGTGTGTAACAGTGTGCGGTGTCCCACAGGGTCCGTCCCATGGGGCACAGTGGCTGTGGGGGCCGTCTGTGTGGCCCTGCTGCTGCTGGTTGTGCTGCTGGGGACTGTGCTGTACTGCAGGAGGCGGGGTGAGTATCTGTCCATCACAGTGGTGCGGGCCAGCAATAATAACATCACAGTTCTGCGCCCATAGATACAGAGCTGCCCGTCCTATTGACTTGAGAGCTGTATTTAACCAGAGGAGAGCAGGCTTCACTCACAGGAACCAGTGCCACTGACAGACAGACAGACAGACAGACAGACACACACACTCACAGCCATCGCTACTGACACATGCTCATACACACACCTCCTCAGGTGTCCTTCATGACCAAAGATGAGTTCCACTACTGCTGGTGAGTTTTCTGATGACTATAATCCAATGCAGGATGCACACTGTCTGCCACATACAGGGCACACAAAGAGCTGAGCCGTGTGGTCGGGTGCAGCCCTGGCCATGTGTTTCCTCTGACTTTTCATTAGTTGTGTCTCTGCCCTTCGCTCCTCACCCAGCTGGACCCTTTCATGCCATCAAGGGAGTGACTGTTGATCCCACACTGATTTAGTGACGCCGTCAAATGGTCTTTTAGATGTTTCCCACCCCCCTGCAGTGCAGAGCCCCATATGCAGCCGGCCAAACAATATCCGTTTCCGAAGGCGGTCCACTGGCATTCTGATCACATGACCAAGCCATCGCAGCTGGTGGAGAGTGATGGTGCCATCAATGCCCGTGCGCTTGGCTTTCTGCAGGATCGATGGAACAGTTTTCAGAGATGACGCTTCCCAGGTTTTTAAAGTGTGGAACGATGGCAAGTTTAGAGTCTGAGATGAAGATGTCTGGTTCAGGTAGAGGACTGGAAAACCCCTGACACAGGACTTCAGTTCCTGACAGCAGTCCCAGTCTGGTGTGTGCTCTGACCGCTGCTGTTAGGGTGGCTTGCTGTCATCGGCATATTGAAGCTCAAGGACATGCTGAGATGTGAGTTGTGTGACAGCTTTGAAACTCCTGATGTTAAATAGATGACCATCCAGTCTGAAATCCAGAAATACTCCATTCTCTGTCTATATATCCTTGTGCAGAAGTATTGTGACGCACAGGAGAAAAACATTAGGACTGGTGCCAGTTCACAGCCATCATCCCCCCATGGAAGAAGCGTAGTATTTTCACAGACTTCACTGGCAACCAAACTGCAGGAGAACATTCCAAAGGAGTTCTCGATTAACTGTGTCTGATCGCTGTGGAGAGCTCCACAATATATATCACTTTATTTAAACCGGGAAAGAAACACTGAGGCCGAAGTCTCATTTTAAAGTGTGGCCTGCAAGAAAAGCATCACAAATAATAAATGTAAACATTTAAAATCAGATCAAATACATACAATACATTTTAAAATATATACAATTAAGAAATAATATACTTTAAAAATAGCAATAACAATTTTAACATCATTACACTAAAAAAAAAAATCTACCTTTTAAACTATGCTAAAGGCACCAACACTTCCATTTTTAAGGAATTCTGTCATTTATTCCATAAATATGGCCCAAAGAAACTAAAAGCAACTTTGCCAGAATCAGGAAACCAAGGGAACCACTAGTGTAATCCATTCATGAGATCAAGTTCTATAAGTATTGGATCTAAAATGAATTAATGTTGACAAATAAGATGGGAGTTTTTGCATTAATGCTATAAATAAATACTAGAGCATGCAGCTCCCTTCTAATAGGCAAAGACAACAAACAGGTTTTGTTTTTGCTCTCTGTTAAACTGTTCTTCCTGTTCCAGACGGTGACTCTGGTACCAGGTCTTCAGTGATGCTATCAGCCAGTCTGAGGAGCATAATCTTTGCCAGGACTTGACCAGTGACAGCAAGCAAGGATATACCCCAGCTGCAGCTGCAGACAGACTTCTCTCCCTTGTTTTTATAGCTGATGATGATGTTGGCATCCCTCCATTGTTGGGGGATGCTCTCTCTCCTCCATACCTCCAGGATGAAAAGATAGAGAGCTCTGGTGCAGTGATATCCCCCCTGCATGGAGATTTCAGAAGGGATGGAGTCAAGTCCAGGAGTTTTATTACTCTTCAAAGACCTAATGGTAGAGTGGACCTAATTAAGTCAACTGAAGGTCCTGCTAGTGGGCAGAGTAGGATGTTACTCCAGTATTGATTGATCAGCTGGGTTGGTTTAGTAGGGTTTCAAAGTGTTCAGACCACCTCTGGACAATCTTGAACTGATGTTTTATGAGGGTAGATTCAGCAGCACTTCTGAGGGGGCAGAGTGAGCAACTTCTTGGTCCAAGGTTGGACTTAACAACAGCATTATAGAAGTTGTACATCTTGTGTTTGTCTGCATAAGATTGTATCTCCTGTGCTTTAGAGGTCAGCACTCATTTTGCAGGTGCCAAAAGGTATTTTGCACCTTGGTCTTCTGTTCCTGCCACTGCCTTTTAATATGGGTTTGTTTAGTTTGGCCCTGTCGAAGTGAGCAGTGTGGCTCCTAAATAGGACTGCTCAGACACACTGGGTCTGCCGGGACCAGCGGCCACTCAAATCCCAGCTGCTGACGAGCAATAGCCTTGTGCTGTTACTGGGCTGGGCCCTGGCTAGGAGCTTCCAGATCATTAAGCCCTGCCCCATCCCCGGTACCCCATTGCTGGCAGGCTTTAATGGTGCAGATTAAATCCAGATGGATCTCACAAGGACAGCAGTGGATACCTGCACAATTATATGATTTAAAAGGGCCAGGGGAGATGGCTTCTGATGGCAAGGATCATATCCAGGACAACCACCACCTCCCCCACAGCTACATGTGTGTAGAGCACTGCCAATGCTTGCTTTTCTCTCAGGGTGTGCTCCCCTACTTTGTGTCTTTCTGGACTTACCCATAAGGCAGTGGGGCAGTGGTTTGTTGATGCTGGGGACCACTGCAACTCCAAGATCCCCTGCCGATTAGTTTCCTGTTGTGAAGACGCCCAGTTACCACGTGTTGCCACACAGAGGACCAGATGAAGTCTTGGTGATGGAGAGGCTGTGTACCGGCAGGGAGAGACTTACGCACACAAGCTGCTTTCCCGTTCACCACAATACCCTGTGGGTGCAACACAAACACAATATCCTAGTTGTTATATCAGAGATATAATGGATGCTCAAGGTCAGGGGTTCCCAATGTCTGGTGATGGAGGGCCAATTTCCAGAGGTTGCATGCCATGGGGGTGCCGCAGTAGAAAATGAACCACCGATTTTATTTCCTAAACATTTCTGTTAGGGAACATTTATTAAATTTAAGTTGTTTTATTATTTACCCCCAAATTACATGTGCAATTTGTTCAGCTCAGTCTCTCCATTCACTTCACACAAGGCACTGTCTACACACCACAGCACTTCTAAAAACTTTGTTCAAACTTTATCTAAGTAACCAGCAACAACCTAAAAATACTGAGTAGGTTTACACTCACCTAAAGGATTATTAGGAACACCA
The DNA here is from genome assembly GCF_036373705.1 of Amia ocellicauda. NCBI lineage: Eukaryota > Metazoa > Chordata > Actinopteri > Amiiformes > Amiidae > Amia > Amia ocellicauda. Next base: position 27,482,143 of record NC_089863.1, read on the forward strand.
TACTAATACTGTGTTTGACCCCCTTTCGCCTTCAGAACTGCCTTAATTCTACGTGGCATTGATTCAACAAGGTGCTGAAAGCATTCTTTAGAAATGTTGGCCCATATTGATAGGATAGCATCTTGCAGTTGATGGAGATTTGTGGGATGCACATCCAGGGCACGAAGCTCCCGTTCCACCACATCCCAAAGATGCTCTATTGGGTTGAGATCTGGTGACTGTGGGGGCCAGTTTAGTACAGTGAACTCATTGTCATGTTCAAGAAACCAATTTGAAATGATTCGACCTTTGTGACATGGTGCATTATCCTGCTGGAAGTAGCCATCAGAGGATGGGTACATGGTGGTCATAAAGGGATGGACATGGTCAGAAACAATGCTCAGGTAGGCCGTGGCATTTAAACGATGCCCAATTGGCACTAAGGGGCCTAAAGTGTGCCAAGAAAACATCCCCCACACCATTACACCACCACCACCAGCCTGCACAGTGGTAACAAGGCATGATGGATCCATGTTCTCATTCTGTTTACGCCAAATTCTGACTCTACCATCTGAATGTCTCAACAGAAATCGAGACTCATCATACGAGGCAACATTTTTCCAGTCTTCAACTGTCCAATTTTGGTGAGCTTGTGCAAATTGTAGCCTCTTTTTCCTATTTGTAGTGGAGATGAGTGGTACCCGGTGGGGTCTTCTGCTGTTGTAGCCCATCCGCCTCAAGGTTGTACATGTTGTGGCTTCACAAATGCTTTGCTGCATACCTCGGTTGTAACGAGTGCTTATTTCAGTCAAAGTTGCTCTTCTATCAGCTTGAATCAGTCGGCCCATTCTCCTCTGACCTCTAGCATCAACAAGGCATTTTCGCCCACAGGACTGCCGCATACTGGATGTTTTTCCCTTTTCACACCATTTTTTGTAAACCCTAGAAATGGTTGTGCGTGAAAATCCCAGTAACTGAGCAGATTGTGAAATACTCAGACCGGCCCGTCTGGCACCAACAATCATGCCACGCTCAAAATTGCTTAAATCACCTTTCTTTCCCATTCAGACATTCAGTTTGGAGTTCAGGAGATTGTCTTGACCAGGACCACACCCCTAAATGCATTGAAGCAACTGCCATGTGATTGGTTGGTTAGATAATTGCATTAATGAGAAATTGAACAGGTGTTCCTAATAATCCTTTAGGTGAGTGTATATGTATTTCAAACTTCTTATTTTTTAATTTACTAAAACACAATAAAAAGACTGTCATTGACACACATTTTACTGAGTCTTGTTTTTTTTATTTACTAAAACAGTATCATAAAACAATATAACCTAATATATATGTGTGTATTTAAAACTTGTATTTTGTAATTTACTAAAACAGTATCATACAGCATTATAACCTTATAAACACAGTTTATGCTATTAAACATTACACCTCCACACCAGCAGGGTGAGGTACCCTCGGACCCTCACCATGATGGATGTCACCCTAGCAAGATGGCTACCATCTTACCAGATGACCTATGACCTTACAAATGGCTGCCATCCAAGATGACCTATGACCTTACAAATGGCTGCCATCCAAGATGGCTTCCATCTTACCAGATGACCTATGACCTTACAAATGGCTGCCATCCAAGATGGCTACCATCTTACCAGATGACCTATGACCTTACAAATGGCTGCCATCCAAGATGGCCCACCTCACCTTCCGGTTACCCCCACCTTTGAACCTATGGTACGTAGGGAGGGCAGGACTTCTGGCTGTCAAAATAGTAAGTGATGCCGCCATCTAGCCTACTGACTATTTTTATGACAATTATTAAGACAACATTTTAAAGCCACAAAAACTCCCATGTTAAAATCATTACCACAGTATTTCAATTTTACAGCAAGATGAAGTAAGGCAGAAAAAGGAGATTGAGAAGCCCATGGCCAAGACAAAAATATTGATACAAAAATCTGGGATAGATTGGAGCATGTACAAAAAAAAAAAAAAAAAACATAGACTCCCATGTTAAACTAGATTGACCAGGTGGTCAGAGCGGATTTTTTCTAAACCCTAAAAATAAAAATGAAAGGGTATTTTTTCCCCCAAACTAAGCACGTTAATATTCAAATAGGATCATTATCTACTGCCCCAGTGAGTTTTTGGACCTCTTTAAGCATTTTTGACAGTTTTCATTTTTCCCCCATTGACTTCAAGGGGAGTCAGGTGACTAGGTGAACGACATTTAAACTTATCCTGGGGGGGCTGTGAGCCCCCGATTTATTTAAAAAGCAGATCATTCGTTTAATCTCAGCACCCTCTCTATACTCAGTGTTTTTTTTTCTAAATATCTTTTTAACATGTTTTTTTCAGGGGGATGGGGTGGGGGCTGGTACTTCAGGAAATGTTGTTAATGTCCCCCAAAATGGTCCCGAAATCTCTACAATGTTCCAAAGTGGTCGAAACCACTTTTGGACAGTTTTTCCACCAAATGTGTTGAGAGGACAGGGTGAGGGGTGTCGATGGGCGGTTCTCACGGGTCTCAGGCGGGGCGGGGCTGCCCCTCGTGGGTCTGGGGGTGCCGTGTTCACACGTCACAGTATCAGGAGCTGTAAGCATTTGTCTACAGTGCCGGGGGAAATACAGGTTTTTGAAGAAGAGGTAAAAACTGAGCTAAGGGCAGCTGCTGGAGGACACTTTTACGGGCACTTTCAGGGCTTGGCCAGGGATTTTCGGACGGTTCTTTGTAACTTTCAGATCTTCCATCAAAATGCAAGGGAGAAAGGCTCCAGCTGTACCCCGCATTTCAGGCCTCGTTGGCGGCCTGCTCCAGCGGTCTCGCCCACTATGTCTTAATGGCCCGCTGTGGAGAGTGTGTATGCTGCCCGTCCCAGACATTAACCCCAAGGGCTTTTCAGCCTTTAAGGGTCTGTTTTTGGGGGTGCATGGGCTCTGACCTCACCTCCCTGTGGTTCCCGATTGGACTATGTGTGCTGCCCGCCCCAGGCATGCATCCCAAGGGCCCCGGCTGCCCTTAAGGGTGGGTGCTTGGGGCACATGGGCTCTGACATATCCTCCGTGGTCCCAGGGTGTCCTAAGGGGGCAGGGGATCAGGGAGTCCCGGGACCAGTCCTCACTCCCATTGACGTGCATTAGCAAAAAAGCCTAGCCGCAATACCGAACTTCCGCCACCGCATAGCCAAAATTGCCCCCAGGTGTCAAAAAAGCACAATTGTGCCTGGCACAGGCTGAGGCAAGTGACCTGTGACCTGTGAATGTCAGGTTATGTCCCTGGGTGTCAGAGAGCTCCGGAGGCTGTTTTCCAGCCCTTACTGGAGGGGGGATTCAAACCCACGGCCATAGGCAGACATCCAGAGGTGGACGTCCAAGCTTCAGAGCCACAGTAGTCCCAGGGAAGTGTTAAAGGCATGGATGTTTGTCCAGATGGACACCTCCAATGGAAGGCAATCACGTCCAATTTACAGGGCCTAATTGTGCAGCCAACCAGGGCAGCTTTTTCACACTGTAGACCGCACGAGTAAGGTTTGACATGGCCATATAAGCTGGCCCCGCTGGGAGCTTCTCGTTCCTGTTCTGAACCTCAGACATGACGAAAATTTTGCACGTACTGGACTGTCGAATTGAAGGATGTAATCTGAAAGGTATAACAACTCGCCTGTACCACCACCTCCAGCACATACATCACATCTGTGTCGGGGGCGAAATGTACAAGGCTATGATGGCTGCAGCTAAGGACAGACCTGAACCACAACATGACTGCACCATAGAACCGTTCGCTTCCACGAGCAGAACTGAATCGCGCAGCGCCCACCAAGTCCTCGCCCTCCTCCTCGGCAGCTTCATCCCCTTCCCCTCTCTCCTCTTGTTCCTCCACAGATGACTCAAAGGCAGACACTTCAAGTTGGACAGAGGACGAGACCCCTCCGGAAAGGGAGAGCAGCGACAATCCCAGAGCTATGCGGCTCTGCAACGCAGCCTGCCCGGGTGGAGCTCCAAACCCTGAACCTTTTTTTCCATGAACAAGGGGAACCCCATTGAAAGAATAACCCAGCACATCACGGCAGCCTGGAGGGAGTGGGATCTTGGAGATCGCGTCACGACTGGCATGATAAGGGCAGCTGTCACAACTTATGCAAGTATGCTTTGTGGATGTCTCAGACCAGCTCACCGTCTCTCTGCCTTCCTTCCCCCCCAACTTGGGAGTGACATGAGACAGTCTCCACACCCAGGAGCGGATCTACATTAGTGGACCTGCTTGCCCACCGCCTGATACAGCCTGCAGCCCACTCCTGCCACTCACCCAGCATCTCCGAGCCAGTCACTGCCGTGTCATGTGCCCGGGAAGGTGAACCGAACCAGCCTGCAACCAGTCAGAGCAGCCAGCCAGACGTCCACCCACTGCATCCAGCGGCCACCCTGGCTATTTTGGGGTTAGGGTTAGGATTAAGTTGAGGATTTAGGATTTTATTAATCTAGGTTTTGGTTTAAAATTGGCTTTGGGGTTGAGGGTAACATTTGGGGTAGGGATTATGTTTAGGGTTAAGTTTAGGTTTAAGTTTAGGCTTGGGTTTGTGATGATTTAGTATAGGGTTAGATTTATAGTTTGTTTATATTTAGGGTTACATTTTAGGGTTGTTTTACGGTTAAGTTGAGGATTGGGTTTAGGTTTTTCGTTTAGGGTTGTATTTAAAGTTGGATTTGTGGTTGAAGTTTGGATTGAGGGTTGTGTTTATGTTGAGGGTTAAATTTGGAGTTGGGTTGAGGATTGCATTTCTGTTAGGGTTATGTTTAGGGTTGGGTTTGTGTTGAGGGTTCGCTCTAGGGTTGGGTTTTAAAGTTGTATTAGGGTTAAGGGTTGGGTTTGTAGTATACATTTAGGTTTGGGGTTAAGTTTAGTGTTGGGTTTAGGGTTATGTTTATTATTTGGTATTTAGGGTTGGGATAATATTAGAAATTGGGATTAAGTTTAAGGTTATATTTAGGAGTTGGATTTAGGGTTAAGTTTGAGTTTATATTTAAGGTTGGGTTTACATTAAGGGTTGGTATTTGGGTTAATTTTGTAATTAGGCTTGAGTTGGGTTTGGGGTTTGGATAACGGGGTTAGCTGGGCTTAATAATATAGGATCTGGGATTGATATTAGAGTAAAGTGATTTGTATGGGGCCTGGATATTGGGATGGGGGTTGAGATTGTGTAAACCTACCTGTATTGAACCAAGATATTGGGAGTTTCAGAACCTTTGATTCAGACCCTGCGGATAAATGGTGTTAAGTTTATGGATCCAGTACCTCTCGTTTGGCATTGAGTGGTGTTCCAATTGTGGTTCGTTTCTAGTCCTGTGACAGTCATGTGTTGTATGTGGTGTTTTATGAAATGTTGAACTGTGTGTGTATGCGTATCCTTTTGATTTCTGATGTCGTAAATGTGTTGTGAGATTCTCGTGGTCATTCTGTTTTTGGTTTCCCCAATGTATCTCTGGTTGCAAATTTTACACTGAATGAGATGCATGAAATTTTGTGTTGTGTATGAGATGCCTGGCTGGATATCATATGTATTTTGGTTTACCATGTCTGTGATAAAGGCCAGCTGATGGAATAAACGGGCTTGGGCTTGGGTTTATGTTTTTTATTAAGGCATTTAGTGTGTACCAGTAAATCCTGTAGGCTTTCGTTTTTACAGTATGCTGATATTATCTTGTAATTTGGCAGTATCTGGTTTTGGGATTGTTGTTTTTGGAAATATAATTTAATGGTGTTATTGATTGTGACCGTGTGTTGTGAGTAAGTGGTGATCAAAAGAATGATGGTTTTATTATCTTTGGTTTTGTGTTTTTTTTTTTTTATGTTCATCAGAAAGGTTCGGTTATAACCTCTCTGAGTAAGTGACCTGAATAATGTGTTTGTGGCTTTTTTGAACTCTATGTTTTCCATGCATATCCAGTGAAATCTTAACAGCTGTGACTTAATGAGACCTTTAAATGCGTGCTTGGGGTGAAAACTGTGTTTATGTAATAGTGTGTGAGTGTCTGTGGAAAAAAAACAAAAAACTTTACTGTCTAGTATGATGGTGCTCAAAAACTGTGGGCCTTTGTATGTGCAGGTGTCTAAAAAATTAAAGTGGGTCTCGTGACTAGTGCTCGTAATTTTAATGTTGGGGTTATGGTGGTTAAGTTTGTGAATTAAATTGTTGAATTCCGGTTGTGTATGGGTCCAGATTCCCCATATGTCGTGTAAGTACCTGTAATAATATGTGGGTAATAGATAGCATGGTTCAAACATGGATTGTTCCCAATTGGCCATATAAATGTTGGCATAGGTCGGCGTAAACCGTTTCCCCATTGCTCTACCTTTGGTTTGTAAGTAATATTTGCCATTGAATTCAAAGTCATTATATGCAAGACTGATCTGTAAAAGTTGTATGATGTGATCGTCTGGTCTAGTGTCATCTGGATAGTTTTGGAACCATTTGGACACTGTTTGTAATCCTGTTTTGGTGTCAATGTTCGTGTATAGGTTGGTGACATCCAATGTGAATAGCCAGGCATCTGGAGGTAATGTTATTGTGCTAATTTTGTGAATGAAGTCATATGCATCCTTAATGTAGCTGGGATGTTTTTGGGAAATGGGGTTATGGAAGTAATCCATATATTCAGCTATTTGGTACGATTCGCTGTTGCAGTCAAAAACTATTGGTCTACCCGTTGGGATTTGGTGGGGGACAGTCCATGTGGTTGGGCGTTTGTGTATTTTAGGTAATAGATAGAATTGTCGGGGTCTGGGTGTAGTACTGCCCAGTAAGCATTGCATTGGTTTGCGATTAATGTATTGTTCGTGTCTGAGTGTCTGTAAAAAATCTCAGATTAGATTTAGTAGATTTGGTTGTGTAAGTATATGGGTTCCTGTAACAGTTGATAGTAATCTGTATTGTGCAGTTGTCTGTATGCTTCTATTAAGTAGTGTGTTCTGTCCATTATGACTACCTTGCCCCCATTATCTGCTGGTTTAATTAAGTTTTAGATTTTTTTGTAATTGTTGTAGGGCTTTTCTTTTGGTATTTTGTAAGTTGTGTGTGTTGTTGGATGGGTTGTATGTTATAAAATATATTTTTTGTCTGTTGCTATTAATCATGTGACATGCGAGTCCACCTGACTGTTCTTGGGTTCCCAAGTGGATTTGGGAATGAAAGGTGTAGGTGAGTGTCGTGTATCCTCAAAGAAATCTGCTAATTTAAGTTTTCCATGGTATGTGTGAATGTCTGCTTTAAGTTGTGTTGCATATGTGATGTTGGGGGTCAGGACAAAGGAAAGCCCTTTGTTTAGGAGAGTCCTTTGCGCCCTCGTTAATCTGAATGTTTTTGATAAGTTTAAGATGTTTGATGCGTCCGGTTGGGTTGGCTCTGTATTGTTCCCGTTCACTGTGACTGTTGTGTTGACCAGAGTCCTAAGTTTAAATGTCTGAGCCAGTGGTAAAGAATAGTTTGTGCTGTTTGGAAAGCAGTTTCCAAAACGCTGGCTGCATGTATGAATTTGGCTCCCGGGTAGCTGTCTATCTGTATGTGTGGGTTATGATGTTTGCCAATTGTGTCCAAGTTAGAATCTCCAATAATTTTTTGTTTTGGTATGTAATGTCCAATCTGTTAATTTTCTTTCCATGTTTGGATGTCTATAAACTGTAAATGTTCTAATGTCCTCTGCTGATGTTGTATTTATACTGTCAGTTTTCAGATTGGTAATCTGAACCTTCGTCTGCGTGTGGATGATTTGAATCTGATGTGGAGCTATTGTCAAGGGTTGTTCTGTGTTGGTGTATCTGGACTGGGACTTGGGTTTTGGTGCGACTCTAGGAGGAAGGGGTCTAGGGGATGGTGGTCTAGGGGGGGGTAAAAATGTCTTCTACAGGGGATGAATAGATTATTTTTGTGTGTCTAAGTGTCTGTCCATTTGTGTAGCCAATCTGTTTGTTTGGGTTCTATGTGTGTATTGATTTGGTTCAGGAGTGGCTGGTATGACAGTTTATCTGTACTGCGTTTGAGTTTTGTATATTCGTTTGTATATCCGTCAGGTTGGCTAAAAGTGTTTCAATTTGATCTTTGTATGATTTCTTGTTTCAGTCCGTTTCCATAATTTATTTTCGACCAAATGATATAGCTTGATCCAATTTCTCCCTCCAATACATCCCCTTGTATTGTACCGTATTTTGTAGTAGTGTATTTAATGTATTTTCATAATGTATTTGTAAGTTCGTATACATCCAGTTTATTGTGTTGCCCGTTAGTAATTCTAATGCATCTAGTGTGGGAATGGCCGGTTTGATATATTGTCCTAATGTTTTGAGTTGTCTTTGGAATCCTATAGGCAGTTTATTTTGATGAATAGCATTGTTTGTATTTGTTAAATGATGGGTGATTTGTATGATTTTGTAGAAGTGTTTGACAACTTGTCTTCTATCCATTGCAGTTGACAGATGTAGTGAAAGTGTATAATCAGACAATCTTTTATTTAATATTAGTTTAAAAAGGTTTTTGAGATTAATTCAACCTACAATATTGACAAGATTCATCAATTACTATAAGCATACATTCTACCACTGTTCTTTTGAGAGAGAACCAATACAATAAAATACCAAAAGACAGAACAATTTAAAATATAAAATGATCCTCTTAAAAAAATATATTAAAATAAATTCATACAACATACATCAACTATTGCAGTCTTTCCTTAAAGTTTATATAAAATCAAGATCCTACCATTGAAGTTCCATTGTTCTACTTCAGGGTCCTGATATACGTTGCAGTAAATACTGTTTTATTGTATATAGTATTTTACATTTACATATAAAAACAATTCAAATTTTTAATACTTATGATTAAAAACTTTTAAAATCAATTCTTAAAATCACTTAAAATTTTTAAAATCTTTGTGATTTTAACGAAAAACAAAATAATTAACTTCAAATAAACATGTGCACAAAACAACAAAACAAACGTGATTAAAGCAAAACTGCTCACCAACATAAAAGTCAAATACATTGAAAATAACTGAAAATGCATTGGACAAAATAAAGAAACAATTAAAAAGGTAAAAATAAAAAACAAACAAAAAAGGTCCAATGCATTTAAAATTAAATCCAAAACGGACAATGTATTTGACAAAAAAATATTACAAAACTAAACCAAAAAACCCCTAAACAATTAGTGATTTAAAAACAACTAAATCTTTAAAAACAGTTAAGATTCATTTTAAAATCGTTTTAAAAACAATCATCCATAAAATAATTAAAAGATCTTGGACTCGGGCTCCAGCAGGGGGAACTGACCGTCCCCGGAGGTGGGTCCCATCATGGGATCCTGAGCTCCCCCAGATCTTGTATGTGCCAGTTCTTATAGGCTTCCTCCTTGCCCCTCTGATGGAGCTCCAGATTGACATAGTCCCTTACGAGCACCATGCGCGATGACAATCGGGTCCAGCTCCTGCTTATTGAATAGACAGATGTTCCGTCCCTCCCACAGTGCCTGCTTCACGACACGCCACCAGCATCTCAGGGTGGATGATGATAGTCCCCTGGCCGGACCGTACAGGATCTGCTGGGCGGTCGCCCGCGCAGGAACGGCAAACCTGTGGAGGAACGGAGAAAACAGGAGCCAGACCCTGTAGGCGGAGGGGCATTCACTAAAGATGTGAGCCTCCGTCTCCTTCCCCAGGCAACCCTTATAGGGGCAGGTGTCATAAGGAGCTATGCCCCTTCTGTGCATGAACACTCGGGTGGGGAGACACCGACTCACAGCCATCCAGGAGACATCTTTCTGCGTATTCGTGAGGCAAACGTGCGTAGCGTTAGCCCAGATAAACCGGCAGGTTTCGGGAGGGAAATCTTCTATCCGGCTGGTCTCCTGGGTAGATCTCATCTGGCTACAGATGGTCTTATAATCCCAGGAGGCCAGCACGACTTTATGGAGGCCTACTTCGAGCGCGAAGGCTCGGAGCGCCCTGTAGAACGGCGGGGGATCCCACGAGTGCGGCCTGGTGTTATCCATGGCGCAGAGGCCGAATGGTCTCAGGCTGCTGGCAAAATAAAAGCGGTTCATGAAACTCACTTTCTTGCCAGCAGCCTGGATGTTCTTGACCACATAGGCCAGCCCCTGCGCCTTTATCAGCCGCACAACATCCGGGACCCCCCTGCCTCCATCTAGGGTACCCTTCACCATCTGCACTCTTTTCAGCCTCTGCATTTTGCTCCCCCAGACAAACCGAAATATAATTCGGGTCACTAGTTTTGCGATGACCTTGTCTGGGGGGAAGATCATTCCTACGTAGAGGAGTATCGGGAAGAGGATGGCCTTTACGACCAGCACCTTACCAGCCATCGTCAAGGTCCTTGTGCTCCAGCCGTGGATCTTCCTTTGGACCTTCGATATGGCCTCCTCCCAGCTCCGGGTGCCCGTGTTGGTCCCGTCGATCGTGATCCCCAGAACGGATATATAGAGATAGATAGATATTCTCAAATGGACACAGACATTGCCCCATGACCTGCAACTGCCAGTGCCAAATGTGTCCCTAAAAATCTCTCATTCAAACCTAACCAGCCAGTGCCACAGGTTCGGGCTATATGACAAACCCAAAACATAAAATAACCAACACACACTGTCAAAATTGTATTTAAATGTATCTATGGACCCTGTGTATGCAACAATGTCAATATATCCTGTTTATTTTTTCAGATCATAATGGTCCACTATATCCAAAAAACAAAGCAGGTTGGGTATGCAAATCAGTGATAAAATATGCATTACCCGTAAAGCACTGTAAAACGACAACCTGCAAAAAGCATTACAAATTATTCAACTCTATTCAACTATCACTACAATAAAACAGGGATTACAAACCAAACACTTGAGAAAGCCTATTAATAAGTGAAACGTAGTGTAATTTTTTTCATTAAAGAAAATAAGATCAACTCCATCCACCCCAGACCCAAGATCAGTGGCTGGAGCATTACAGCCATCAACACAGGAATAATAGTATCTCCTACAAAATTGGAAAATCAACGGATGCTACTTTAGAGTCTTAACTCTGGAAGGACACCGGGTCCCGACGGGATCCCTGCTGAGTTCTATAAGATCTTTTGGGAGGTGCTTAAAGAAGATCTGGCCCAGGTCTTGGGGTCGATGTACAGAGAGGGCAGATTGGCCCCTTCTATGAAGAAGAGTATCCTCTCCCTTCTTCACAAGAAGGGAGACCAAAAAGATCTGAGGAACTGGCGGCCGGTCAGCCTCCTGTGCACCGACTACAAGATACTGGCCAAAGCACTGACGCTCCGGCTGCAGCGGCCACTCCCTCAAGTCGTGGGTCCCGACCAGGTCTGTGGTGCCCGGGGGAGATCGGCGGCCGACAACGCCATGCTGCTCAGGGATGTCGTGGCCTACTCGAACGAGAGAGGGCTTCCCCTGGTCCTAATCAGCTTGGACCAGGAGAAAGCCTTTGACAGAGTGGGCCACGAATACCTGCAGCTCGTCATGGAGAGGATGGGTCTCGCTCTTGGCCTGAGGAAGTGGGTTAAGATCATCTACAGCGGTCTAAGCAGCAGGGTCCTTGTGAACCGCCACCTGACCGAACCATTTCCGGTCAGGTCGGGGGTCCGGCAGGGTTGTCCTGCTGTATGTCCTCTGCTTGGAGCCGTTCATGCAGGCGATCCGCCGGGACGTCCGGGTGACAGGTTTCCATCTCCCGGGTTCTGGCGGAGAGCAACTGAAGGCCCTGGCCTATATGGACGACGTGGCCGTGGTCTGCACGGACGCTCCGTCCGTGGCCAGGGTCGAGGAACTGCTGGACGGCTTCTCTAGGGGGTGACGGGGGCCGCTGTCAACAAGGCCAAGAGCAAGGTCTACCTCTCCAGGGCATGGCCTGTCGGCCGGGGCCCGCCGACCGTGTTCCCTGTGAAGCCGTTTATCAAGGTTCTGGGGATCACGATCGACGGGACCAACATGGGCACCCGGAGCTGGGAGGAGGCCATATCGAAGGTCCAAAAGAAGATCCACGGCTGGAGCACAAGGACCTTGACGATGGCTGGTAAGGTGCTGGTCGTAAAGGCCATCCTCTTCCCGATACTCCTCTACGTAGGAATGATCTTCCCCCCAGACAAGGTCATCGCAAAACTAGTGACCCGAATTATATTTCGGTTTGTCTGGGGGAGCAAAATGGAGAGGCTGAAAAGAGTGCAGATGGTGAAGGGTACCCTGGATGGAGGCAGGGGGGTCCCGGACGTTGTGCGGCTGATAAAGGCGCAGGGGCTGGCCTATGTGGTCAAGAACATCCAGGCTGCTGGCAAGAAAGTGAGTTTCATGAACCGCTTTTATTTTGCCAGCAGCCTGAGACCATTCGGCCTCTGCGCCATGGATAACACCAGGCCGCACTCGTGGGATCCCCCGCCGTTCTACAGGGCGCTCCGAGCCTTTGCGCTCGAAGTAGGCCTCCATAAAGTCATGCTGGCCTCCTGGGATTATAAGACCATCTGTAGCCAGATGAGATCTACCCAGGAGACCAGCCGGATAGAAGATTTCCCTCCCGAAACCTGCCGGTTTATCTGGGCTAACGCTACGCACGTTTGCCTCACGAATACGCAGAAAGATGTCTCCTGGATGGCTGTGAGTCGGTGTCTCCTCACCCGAGTGTTCATGCACAGAAGGGGCATAGCTCCTTATGACACCTGCCCCTATAAGGGTTGCCTGGGGAAGGAGACGGAGGCTCACATCTTTAGTGAGTGCCCCTCCGCCTACAGGGTCTGGCTCCTGTTTTCTCCGTTCCTCCACAGGTTTGCCGTTCCTGCGCGGGCGACCGCCCAGCAGATCCTGTACGGTCCGGCCAGGGGACTATCATCATCCACCCTGAGGTGCTGGTGGCGTGTCGTGAAGCAGGCACTGTGGGAGGGACGGAACATCTGTCTATTCAATAAGCAGGAGCTGGACCCGATTGTCATCGCGCGGAGGGGCATGGTGCTCGTAAGGGACTATGTCAATCTGGAGCTCCATCAGAGGGGCAAGGAGGAAGCCTATAAGAACTGGCACATACAAGATCTGGGGGAGCTCAGGATCCCATGATGGGACCCACCTCCGGGGACGGTCAGTTCCCCCTGCTGGAGCCCGAGTCCAAGATCTTTTAATTATTTTATGGATGATTGTTTTTAAAACGATTTTAAAATGAATCTTAACTGTTTTTAAAGATTTAGTTGTTTTTAAATCACTAATTGTTTAGGGGTTTTTTGGTTTAGTTTTGTAATATTATTTTGTCAAATACATTGTCCGTTTTGGATTTAATTTTAAATGCATTGGACCTTTTTTGTTTGTTTTTTATTTTTACCTTTTTAATTGTTTCTTTATTTTGTCCAATGCATTTTCAGTTATTTTCAATGTATTTGACTTTTATGTTGGTGAGCAGTTTTGCTTTAATCACATTTGTATTGTTGTTTTGTGCACGTTTATTTGAAGTTAATTGTTTTGTTTTTCGTTAAAATCACAAAGATTTTAAATTTTTTTAAGTGATTTTAAGAATTGATTTTAAAAGATTTTAATCATAAGTATTAAAAAATTGAATTGTTTTTATGTGAATGTAAAATACTATATACAATAAAACAGTATCTCTATATCCTTGTTGAATTTTTTTTTTTTTTTTGAAAAAAATAGTTTATTTTGGATATGAACCTTTTGGAATAACATGAATGACTGGTCTTTGTCTGATGGTTGAAGTTTTGGGGTTAAGGTTGTCTATGGATAGTTTGCGCAAGTCAGTTGGACCTCTGTCTGTCCTCAGAAAGAAACTGCTTTGTTTCATATCATACCAATTAATGCATAATCTTCCAAATGTGTTTAAAATGCACTTACTTGAAGAAGTATAGAAAGGAGTATACAGTTATGATTTCGTTAGTACAATTTAGTTTTTATTCCTTCAATACACTGTTTTAACCCATCAATCAGTAATTTCTTATTCCATATTATAGACATGGAGATTTTTAGTGTTAGTGTTATTTGATTGGATGCTTCAAAATCCCCAAACACGAATTTTCCACTTTTATACAGACTTGTGACTCAAGATGTAATGTACAATAACATGACACATGTTTATTTTACTAGCATCCTTGGATTAAACAATGTGGCACTGGAAGTGATGTTTTCTATTGTATTGCCAGTTTACATACAAATACAACTGAACCAACAAGCAGATGTTGTTTACTCTTTTTGAGCTAGGGGACACATTTGGCACCGATTTTTGCAATCCACCTTATTTTCTTCAGTATTTCATAAAATTAGCAAAGAAAAAATCAAGCTATTCAGATTGTATGTGTGCCCTGTAAAGGGTTAACCAAGTGGTGTTTTCAGTACCCAAATGCTTAATAAGTGTTATTAAAAGAAAAGGTGAAAGGTTACACCATGCTAAACAGTCGACTGTCCCAACTTTTTTGGAGTGTGTTGCAGTCATCCGATTTGAAATGAATGTATATTTTCAAAAATAATTTAAATTCACAAAGTAAACCATCAAATAATGTGTTAATAATGTGTTTTCAATATAGTACAGGGTGAACTGAATTTTTAAATGACTCTTTTTGTGTGTTTTTTTGCATTTTCCATACTGTCCCAACTTTTTCGGAATTGGGATTGTATAATTACCTATAAAATATCAGTCTTTCTCTACCATGTTTGTGTCTAAAGTGATTCAATGAAAACAAAGGTCAACCGAACAGTATTTCGTGAAAACAATGATCAACTAGAAACATTTGATTTCCTCATTCGTAATGAGATGCTGTAGTGAGTTAGTTATATTGTGTTCAGGAGCTCTAATGGTATTTATTTATTCCTGCAGCATTTTTCATTGAATTTCAATAATAAATCCTTGCAGTGTGGCCTCTGTTGCTGGAAAGGGGGAGGGGTTGTGTGTGTATGAGATGTAATCTGTCAATCTTAGGCTAACAACGTAAATATTGGTAGAACAGAAATGGCAACATTAAAAAAACATTAAAATATGAACAAGTAGATTTTAAAAGAGCACATTAAATATGTGTAATATAATATTAGGGCACACTGGCTACTATTGATGTGGCCTTCTGTGGCCTCTATAATGTATTAATATAACAGGTCACATTGTATGTGTACACTGATACTTGATAGTATAATATAGCTCATGTAAAAACATACATATGTATCATTGAAGTATTTTTGCAGAAATGATAATGGATAGTTATCAAAAGGGAGAGGAAATGCTAAATCCAGTCTTCCCAGGCTGAGCTTCTATTGCTGGGCCTGCTGACCCCACTATATGGATAGGGCCATGCCTCCCTGTTGCTATTTATATCTCCCCTCCAGCCTTCTTTGGATTTCTTTCTTGCTAAGCGCACACCGCCGGAGCACATTTGCACATAGACTGACCCGCATGTCATCTCGCTGATTGCCCTTACCTGCACCCCTACCTCTCTCTTAGTACTTAAACACAGAGACACAATCAGTCAGAGCGCAACCTATACTGAGCAGCAGATGCAGGGCTGGAGGGAAGTCACGGCAGAGACAGTGAAACACAGGAAGAACGGCAAAGAGCTGCCTGATTAATTTATTCACAACACTTCACATGGAATACATTTCAATATTTAGAGAATGTATTTTGGTAACATCTAAACTGGAAAACATTAAACTTGTAAAAATAAAAATAAATCATTACATGCACATCCCACAGATTCTCGATTGGATTGAGATCTGGGGAATTTGGAAGCCAAGTCAACACCTTGAACTTGTGATTTATCGGACCACACCACCTTCTTCCATTGCTCCATGGTCCAGTTCTGATGCTCACATGCCCATTGTAGGTGCTTTCGGCAGTGGACAGGGGTCAGCATGGGCACCCTGACTGGTCTGTGGCTACGCAGCCCCATACGCAACAAACTGCGATGCACTGTGTGTTCTGACACTTTTCTATCAGAACCAGCATTTACTTTTTCAGCAATTTCAGCTACAGTAGCTCGTATGTTGGATCGGACACACGGGCCAGCCTTCGCTCCCCACGTGCATCAATGAGCCTTGGCCGCCCATGACCCTGTCGCCGGTTCACCGCTTTTCCTTCCTTGGACCACTTTTGATAGGTACTGACCACTGCAGACCGGGAACACCCCACAAGAGCTGCAGTTTTGGAGATGCTCTGACCCAGTCGTCTAGCCATCACAATTTGGCCCGTGTCAAAGTCGCTCAGATCCTCAGATCCATGTTTCCTGCTTCTAACACATCAACTTTTCACTTGCTGCCTAATATATCCCACCCACTGACAGGTGCCATGAGAATGAGATTATCAGTGTTATTCACTTCACCTGTCAGTGCTCATAATGTTATGGCTGATCAGTGTGTATATATACATACTATAATTACTGTAGCAATGTAGGTATAGCACCTTGCTCACAGGTACAACAGAAGGGTCCCCCACCTGAGATTGAATCCACGACCGTCTGGTCAAGAGTCCAAACCCCTAACTACTACTTCACATTGAGCTGTTATTCAGCATTAACTAAAGAATTAAGAAATGCATGTATGGTGCTATGAACAGGCCTTGTCCTGCACTCACTACTTTAATGGTTGACAATTTAATATGGATAGGTTAACACTAAAGAATTGCATTTAGTTCTCAATAAAAATGGTTTTCTTAGCATTCAACCATCAAAACAAACTGAATTGCTCAGTAGTACGAGTGTGCAATTGTTTATTTTTAACTTGCAAAACATGGTGATTCATATAGTGCTTTTGAATGTTATATCTCAAGTAAGTATTTTAAAAAACTTTATTTTACTTTTCAGCTGCAACTCTGATGAAATTTTCACTTGCCACCAAATCACAGATTGGTTCTGTAATGGGAAAATAGCTGAACTTAGGTATGCAATAAAGCAGGGGTGGCTAACCTTGGTCCTGGAGAGCCACAGGGTCTATGGGCTTTTGTTCTATCCAGATCGTTAACTGCATAATTGAACCAATTGTGTGTCAAAATTTGCAATCTTGTTCTCTCTCTCTCTCTCTCTCTCTCTCTCTCCCTCTCCTATTGTCCACTGTGTTCATCATCTTTCTCTATCTCATTATTATTATTATTATTATTATTATTATTATTATTAGGATGCTGCATGCTGGTTAACATGTTCTCCCCCAATCCGCAGTCGGATTTTTCCTGGTTCTTAGATTTCCTGCCACAACAGGCTGCTTAGGTTGATTGGCTGCTCCTGTAGTCATGTGAGTGCGGTGTGTGTGTGTCTGTGAAGCCCTGTGAGGAACTGGGGTCCTGTGCCTTGCACCCTGTGCCCGCTGGGTTAAGATCCAGCTTGCCCTGATCCTGTACTGGATGACTGATGATTAATTAATTAAAATATTATTAATATATTTATTCCTTTCTTCTTTTCCCAAATTTGCCACCCCTATCCTATTATTATTATTATTATTATTATTATTATTATTATTATTATTATTATTATTATTATTATCATTATTAATAATAATAATAATAATTAACTCCATGTTGTGCTCGGATTGTTTCTAATTGAGATTAACCTCCCTCTTGTCTAGTCTCCCTCTTGTTGGCTCATACTGGACCCCAACATAGTATACAGATACCTGTCTCTGTCTGAGGGGAACAGAAAGGTGAAACGGACGGTAAGGGAGCAGCAAGGTCTTGATCACCCAGAGAGATGTGACGGCTGTGCCCAAGTGCTGTGCACAGAGGGCCTCACTGGCCGCTGCTTCCAGGAGGCTGAGTGGAGTGGAAAGTGGGCTGCTATAGGAGTTGCATATAATCAGCAGGAAAGGAAACGGTGATATCTGTGGGCTTGGGCACAGTGACAAGTCCTGGAGTTTGACCTGTGTGGCTACCAGTTGCACAGCACTGCACAATAACAGTAAGACTGTCATAGATGTCTACCCCTCCCAAAGAGTAGGTGTGTATCTGGACTGGCCAGCTGGAAATGTGTCATTTCACAGCGTCTTCTCTGACACACTGACCCCCTGCACACCTTCCACAGCAAATTCAATGAGCCCCTCTGTGCAGTGCTATGGGTTGACTCTACTGTGTCTGTGTGCTAGCTGGGGTGGTCTGGCGTGTCCTGCTAAGAAACCTGTCTGGAGCTCCTGTCTGTCCTATAAGCACAACCCGATGTTGCTGTGTAGCTGTTGTTCTTGGAAAAATATGGCCTGGACCTCACCCAGGGACAGTTCTGGACTTTGACCCAGACTGGCCACCACAACAGGCCTGCGGATCCTCCAGCGCCCCACGCCGCTGACCACACACTTCTCACAGCAGCCCCTGATAGCACCTCGGAGCTCAGCTAGTGTGTGTGCATACATGTAAGAGCACTACTATACCGGGGATTCATATGGGAAAACACGTTACTTATTCCAATGGTTTATTTTTTTTTATTATTTTTTTCTTCCTGAAATATTGCTACATTTGAACAGGACACGAGATGAAATAACATCTTCCCCAACATTTAAACCTTATTCAAAGACACCGACATAAAAGTAAATCTTTAATATTTGTGGTTCAGTGAACACCAGCATTGAACCTTGCAGATTGTTGCAAAAACTTTACGGGATTGTTTGTAGCTTAGAATCGGCTGCTTCATTGGTTTAGTGCCTCTTTTTTTCATCCGTCATCCACAATTTGTGCATCGACTTTGCTCCCTTTTTCTTGGGATTGTGCTGTCTAGGCGGTCGATCCGTAGGTTGTCCCTATTATAATTTATGCATGAAATTCCGACAGAAATGGCTATAGATCTGTCGCTATTTGGACCTGGAAGTTTGATTAATCTCTCCTGATTTCAGGAAAAGCTTTAAAAAACAACTTAACGTAAAAAAAATCATGAAGCAGTTCTGAATAGCCACACTTCGATGAGCAGGTCCCAGTGTGTTGAGTTTAGTGATTGGAGTTTGGTATATTGAACGGCAGCACTTTCTACACGAACACACCAGGTATCACTGGTGGAGGCGGTGCTTTATGAACACAAATGTGTGCTGGGTTTGAAGAGTTGCAGAAAATTGCAAGAGACTCGGTGTGTGGTAGAAGGTTGATTCTTTATTCCGGCAGCTGCAGGGGAGCCTGACAGGAGAAGTTTCCTCAGACAGTCTCAACAATTCTAAGTTACATTTAGTATTTTATGGGTTGTGTGCAAGACAAAGAAGACCGTTATTTCCTTCTTGATTGGTGCAAACAAGCTTACTAAGCAATTTGTAACTAATTAACAAGAGACATTTAAATTACTTACTACATAGACTTTATGAATTAGTAACCTCTTGGTCAAGGATGCCAACACATCAAGTTTTGTAGTGATGTAGTGAAACAACAGAATACAGAGCCTTAGAGATAAGATAGCTATATTTGAAATGAGAGAAAGAAGCTATACTGTTTGAGGGAGGCTGTGTCAGCTTTAACCAGGTCCAAAGAGTAACAGAGAAACAGAGTCAGGTTGATCAAAAACGGCTTAGTGAATTTGACATGCGTGAAAGCAGGAGAATAATGCATCTACGATTGTTGAAAAAGTATGTCTTGTGGGACCTAAACTGATGCTTTGGGATATTGTGTTCACAGAACCAGTTTCAATGATTGTGAATAACGTAATCGGGATCCTGATGCAGGGAGAAGTCGTACACATTTGTTATTGTTGCAAACGCAACAATTGCATAAAAAAGAAAGGCAACTAGCAGATATCTGGAAATGAACGAGTGCAGATATCTGGAAATGAACATGTTTTCAAAATGCATATTTTGTAACAAATACCATATGTAATATGTAATAGTGCTGTAATTTGTATTATACACGTTTGTGCAATCTGGTCCCTCTCTCTGTACACAGTACAGTACAACATAGCACACACGTCATGTAGCGTCATGACATCATACTAGAAGCCAGAACGCAGGGCAGTAATGGAATGTTGTGCGTAGGGATTCTCAGAGTGGATCTGTAATTGAGAGAGACAGACACGCAAACTGATTAGAGACAGACACGCAAATTGATCAAAGAGACACAAATTGCTGCGAGAAAGACACGTTAATTGCCGAGCTTATTGTACTGTGGAGAAAATGTGTTGTTTCACCAACACAAACAGTTACAGGCATCGACGAGGCCAACGTGAGTATTACTCGTCGAAAGGTTTATTTATCTTTCTCGATTTTGAGTTACTGAATAATAAATCGTCGTCGGGGGGTGGGGGGCACTCCGACAAGGGCGCAAGACAGAGAGAGTGTCAAAATCCCCAAATAGTGTCACACAGGAAGCACGTGACCACGGCACCACCGCTTGGACTGAAGGCGCTGTGATCCCGTGTGGACAGGACGAGCACCGACCCGATCAACTGTCCACCCGACATCACCCTTTTCACAAGAGTTGTGAAACCACACAAACACACTCACACACACACACACACACACACTCACACACACTCTCTCACAAACACACACACTCACACACACACACACACACACACTCACACACACTCTCTCACAAACACACACTCACACACACACACACTCTCTCACACACACACACTCTCTCACACACACACACTCACACTCACACACACACACACACACAC
>NC_089863.1:27505226-27555226 GCF_036373705.1 Amia ocellicauda
TTGACTCATGGGGACTCTAGACAAAGTCCCCACATTTCACATTTATGGCATAATAACCTTATACCAGTTTGTAACCATAAAAAAGTCCCCATATATGACAAAAAACCTGTACACACACACACACACACACACACACACACACACACACACACACACACAGGCACTGAAGACACGCACAACGAGACACTGGACACACACACCATAACAAATCAACTACACCAATCCAGGAAAATACACTACAGTAGAAGTGGAAACTGTGTATATATATATATATATATATATATATATATATATATATATATATAAAGAAAATTAAATTTTGTAGCCGCCCTCTCACTTATTAGTTATTTAGACCAGACTTTTATATTATTAAAATTTATTTTTATTGAATCACTCACAATGCGTTTCGACACTACTGTGTCTTCATCAGGTAGTGTCGAAACAGTAGTGTCGATATATGAATTTTCTTTATATATTTTTGCTGTATTTGGGCCAGCACCTCATAGAAGTGAAGACGCTGTAGTGCACGGATGTTTTTAAGTTATATTCCTATATATACACAGTAATATGGACACAGTACAAAGTCACAGGACAGATGTATGTAATAGAATAGACAGTTCATATGTCAGCATTCCAGATAATACACAGCATTTGGCGGCTTGCAAATGTACAAGTGCTATTGTATGTGTATTGTACTGTGTTGTGTGTGCAGTGTGATGGACTCCTGTGCGCCCCTCTAACCTGTGCCCCCTGCCCCTCCAGCTACAGCCCCGTGGTTCCAGCTACTGAAGCCCACACGCCAGAGAGCGACGGCCTTCCTTAACGAGCTGCCCAATACGCAGCACGACACCAGCTCCTTCGTGGTGGACGTCCATGCCTACATTGTGAGTGCCCACTGAACCGCATGCGTCTGTCTGTCTCTCTCTCTCTGGGTGTCATAGTGTGTGTAAGATAGAGAGGGAGTGTTTCAATGATTGATGTATTGATCAGCTGATTGATTGATTGATTGACAGGTGTATCTCTCTCTTCCAGAACACATTACAGTCCTTCACCGTCAGTGGAGTGTTTAAAGAAGGTGAGTGGGGCTGGATTGAGGGCGCGGCGGGACAGTATAGTGCTGAGCTAGACTACAGGAAATTCCACTAGACTGGACTATAGTGGACTATACAGTCTGAGGTCTCTTCTATTCTGCAGTGACTGGTACTAACTCTCCCTCTCCTCTTCTCTCCCTCTCTCAGTGCACGGGGAGTGTCAGGACACTGTGAACGCATTCTCTCGCAAGTTCATCACTATCCCTGCAGCAAATGCTGGGTAAGAGCTCCACTCATCCCTCCATCCTTCTCTCCAGGCTGTGTATAGTGAGTGATGAGCCCTCTCCATCTTTCTCCCAGGCTCTGTATTCTGAGAGACGATCTGTATGTGTGGAACGCGACATCGGAGGAGATCAAACGGGCGTTCTTTACGACCAGGCTCAGGCCGTCCAGCAGCCCCATGCCCACGCTGACCGCTGCCCAGCAAGAGATGCGCTCCATCTTCTGCCTGCAGTCCGGCATGAACCCGGAGTGGTCACAGAAGTGCGTAGTGCTGAAGCTGACTGCCGACCACACTGACCACTGCTCCACATTGATGTGCACACTAGTGTGTTCACAGCAGTGTGTGTTGATATATGCAGTAGTGTGTGTCCTGATGTGTCTTGCGTCTTGTTAACAGTAGTGTTTGTGTTGCAGGTGTCTGCAGGAGAACGAGTGGGATTTCGACAGAGCCGCACAGATCTTCAGCCAGTGCCAGGTCAGTCTCTCTTTTACACCCTCTCTCTTTTTCTCTCCCACGCTCTGTCTCTGTCTCTCCCTCTTGCTCTCTCTCTCTCTCTCTCTCTCCCTCTTCCCCTTCAGGCTCAAGGGAAGATCCCAGACGTGGCTTTCGAGTGAAGAGTGTGATGGAGAGAGCGAGCACAGACTGCGATGGTATCTCTGCAGTGAAGATGCCTTCATAAAGACTCTCTCACTCCTCCTTGTCTTTAGTATGGCCTGTAAATATGAACTTTTAATCCCTTCCTTCTACAACCAAAAAACATTAAAAAATTATTAATCAAGACTGTGTCTGCCGTGATCCTTCCACCGAACTCACGCTGCAGCCCCTCGTGGCTCTCTGGACGTCTATATCACACTCAGCAGTGTGTGTGTGAAGTGGTTTCATGAATTCTCAGGATACACAGATGACGAAGTAACAAGTTTATCACAAAATAATAAATACAGGTGAACCCGGAGCCCTCCTCTCACACAAAGTAAAGAGAAGAACTCAGGATGGGAGCTGGAGAAGCCTTGTTGTATCTTCACATCTTCATACCTGGGCTGGAGTTGAATGACTTTGCTGGGATTCTTGGTCTTGGGTGTTTTGTGTTGACTGTTTTAAGTGCAGTATTATTACTATTATTTGATTATTTGAGTTCTCCTCAGGAGACAGCTGACCTTTGTGAAGAGCAGTTCTCTCATGGTCTCCACTTCATCACTGCAATACCAATCCATTTTAAAGTGTGAGTCCAGGCATGTGGCCAACTGAAAGCATTTCATTGCTTCATACTTTGAAAGCCAAATCTCCAGGGCAAGCTTCTTGGTCTCCACCATTTTGTTGTCTGACATTTCCGCTTTGTTTTCAATGGCATGGAAAAGACCTCAAACACATGTAATAAAATAATCAATCACCTCAATCACTAGATCCAATATAATGTAGATAAGACAATACTGTAATATAACTCTATGCCACAAGAAGGTGCCCAATCACACAAAATGTGTATATACTACTACTACTACTACTACTACTACTACTACTACTACTACTACTAATAATAATAATAATAATAATAATAATAATAATAATAATAATAATAATAATAATAATAGAGAGAAAGATATATAGAGAGCGTACTTCCTAAGTCTTGATTATCACTTGTTAGTGATTCGACATTATGTTTTTTACAATTAAAAATGACCACCCAAAGCTGAACTGATTTAATTGGATAAATTGGGTCTTATAAAGCAGCAAACTGTAAGTGAGAATTAGGGTTCTAGTTTTTGACAGATACACTTGGACGGAAGAATTATGTATTTATTAGAAGACTGAGAGAATTGACTTACAATTGGCACAAAATGTATAAGATAAGTCCCAAAAATTCATTTCATTCCTGCCAATCTACTCTCTTGTGGGTAGTTTTGTGTGCAATTTAGCTTTTTGAAGTCACAGGTCACATTGTATAAGCTCCCACAAAGCCGGCCTCACCATCTACGTTTGTATTGGATTAAAAAGTATTCAGAATAGCACAATTTGAGATTGATTGTAATTCACACAGGGAAGGTAGTTAATATGATGAGGTGCTGTGAAATATTGGGCAACAATTGGAATTTGACACCAACACCCCTCTACCCCTCTCTATCTATCTATCTCTCTCTCTCACACACACACACACACATGTACACACAACACACATGCACACACACAACACACACACATTAAATTGGCATAATCTTGCTTTACAAGTAAAACTATTTTAATATTATTATTTTTTTATTTCAATTGAGCATTAGGTTACTGTGACAACTTCAATACATCACAAAATATTTTCAAATGCTCAGCTCAGTGCATTGAATCCCACACAAACCTATTCACATGTAGTGTCCAGTAAAGCACACTTTTGCAAAGCTGAAGGTTGTGAACACAGTGGAGCCCTCTTCTCCAAGTCTTTATCAAGAAGAGTAAGATAATCATAAACCACTGACAGACAGTGTAGCCCCAGCGAGTTACAATGGCCGACATTCCTCGCATTGTGCAACTTGAATAGCTGGCTAACAGGGTTAGCTCAAGCTCTGCAGATATATCAGACTCCTTGTGCTTGAATAGCATGTGCTGACCCATCATGGCTTGGGAAAGTTACCACTGTACATTTAGTTAGGGCTTCAACTCTCTTGACATAGCACATACAATTAATGACTTTTAATTAGCTCATTTGTAATGTTGATTTCTTTTAAAGGGAAATACTGGTTCCCTCAGCAGCTATCACCCAAATGGAGACCTTGGAAGGAGACATCTGAATATATAGGATGAATTCTCTTATGGTATTGTGTATAAGAAAAACAAGCATATTGTTGTGATCTGGGACTGCGTGTGTCTGTCTGTCGGTTTTGAGTGTTGAGGGCAGTGTTGCCAGATGCTTTAAACCTCTAGATTTGGACCTAAACCATCTAAATATTTGTTTTTACAATATTGACATGAAATGATGGAAAACAACAGGTGTTGAGTGTTAATATGCAGTCATATGCAAATGAGCAGAATGCTGTGTAAACATAAATACTCTGCAGTGTATAAAGTAAATATATATATATATATATATATATATATATATATATATATATATATATATTTAATGGCCTTACGTTTGGGTTTCACACTGAAACCGGCTCTGCAGAAATGCAACTTGGTGAGAATACAAGACTTGACTACAAGGTGAGAAAACAGCCGGGAAACAAGGGGATTATATAGGTCACACTGTTGAGCTAGGGCAGTGGAGAGCAGGTGAGTGAATTTAATTAGAAAACAACGATTCATTAACTTAACTACGAGGAGATGGACCAAAACTCAGAAGACTGTGATCTCTGGAGACGGACAGGAGAGGTTTGACTTGTGGATATGACATTTACACAGTATGGCAAATAAAAAATACAAAATTAAGACAAAAATAAAGATTTGTCATGAATGGGAGAATCTCTCGTAAGATATTTTTGATGAGTAGTCTGTGATGAAATATGCTTTTTAGTCTTGCATGGTCAAGTAGATATTTTTTCCAGGCACAGCATTGAACTTTGCTAACCTTACAAAATGCCTGGAATGGCTCTCCTAGGATAGCTTGTATCCAGCCTGAAATTAATACAAATAAAAATAATAATGAAGTACATACACTCACCTAAAAGATTATTAGGAACACTTGTTCAATTTCTCATTAATGCAATTATCTAACCAACCAATCACATGGCAGTTGCTTCAATGCATTTAGGGGTGTGGTCCTGGTCAAGACAATCTCCTGAACTCCAAACTGAATGTCTGAATGGGAAAGAAAGGTGATTTAAGCAATTTTGAGCGTGGCATGGTTGTTGGTGCCAGATGGGCCGGTCTAAGTATTTCACAATCTGCTCAGTTACTGGGATTTTCACGCACAACCATTTCTAGGGTTTACAAAGAATGGTGTGAAAAGGGAAAAACATCCAGTATGCGGCAGTCCTGTGGGTGAAAATGCCTGGTTGATGCTAGAGGTCAGAGGAGAATAGGCCGACTGATTCAAGCTGATAGAAGAGCAACTTTGACTGAAATAACCACTCGTTACAACCGAGGTATGCAGCAAAGCATTTGTGAAGCCACAACACGTACAACCTTGAGGCGGATGGGCTACAACAGCAGAAGACCCCACCGGGTACCACTCATCTCCACTACAAATAGGAAAAAGAGGCAACAATTTGCACAAGCTCACCAAAATTGAACAGTTGAAGACTGGAAAAATGTTGCCTGGTCTGATGAGTCTCGATTTCTGTTGAGACATTCAGATGGTAGAGTCAGAATTTGGCGTTAACAGAATGAGAACATGGATCCATCATGCCTTGTTACCACTGTGCAGGCTGGTGGTGGTGGTGTAATGGTGTGGGGGATGTTTTCTTGGCACACTTTAGGCCCCTTAGTGCCAATTGGGCATCGTTTAAATGCCACGGCCTACCTGAGCATTGTTTCTGACCATGTCCATCCCTTTATGACCACCATGTACCCATCCTCTGATGGCTACTTCCGGCAGGATAATGCACCATGTCACAAAGGTCGAATCATTTCAAATTGGTTTCTTGAACATGACAATGAGTTCACTGTACTAAACTGGCCCCCACAGTCACCAGATCTCAACCCAATAGAGCATCTTTGGGATGTGGTGGAACGGGAGCGTCGTGCCCTGGATGTGCATCCCACAAATCTCCATCAACTGCAAGATGCTATCCTATCAATATGGGCCAACATTTCTAAAGAATGCTTTCAGCACCTTGTTGAATCAATGCCACGTAGAATTAAGGCAGTTCTGAAGGTGAAAGGGGGTCAAACACAGTATTAGTATGGTGTTCCTAATAATCCTTTAGGTGAGTGTATATACCGTGAGGTAAAAAGTATTTGATCCCCTGCTGATTTTGTACGTTTGCCCACTGACAAAGAAATGATCAGTCTATCATTTTAATGGTAGGTGTATTTTAACAGTGAGAGACAGAATAACAACAAAAAAATCCAGAAAAACACATTTCAAAAAAGTTATAAATTGATTTGCATGTTAATGAGGGAAATAAGTATTTGATCCCCTATCAATCAGCAAGATTTCTGGCTCCCAGGTGTCTTTTATACAGGTAACGAGCTGAGATTAGGAGCACTCCCTTTAAGAGAGCGCTCCTAATCTCAGCTCGTTACCTGTATAAAAGACACCTGTCCACAGAAGCAATCAATCAATCAATCAGATTCCAAACTCTCCACCATGGCCAAGACCAAAGAGCTGTCCAAGGATGTCAGGGACAAGATTGTAGACCTACACAAGGCTGGAATGGGCTACAAGACCATCGGCAAGCAGCTTGGTGAGAAGGTGACAACAGTTGGTGCGATTATTCGCAAATGGAAGAAACACAAAATAACTGTCAGTTTCCCTCGGTCTGGGTTTCCATGCAAGATCTCACCTCGTGGAGTTTCAATGATCATGAGAATGGTGAGGAATCAGCCCAGAACTACATGGGAGGATCTTGTTAATGATCTCAAGGCAGCTGGGACCATAGTCACCAAGAAAACAATTGGTAACACACTACGCCGTGAAGGTCTGAAATCCTGCAGCGCCCGCAAGGTCCCCCTACTCAAGAAAGCACATGTACAAGCCTGTCTGAAGTTTGCCAATGAACATCTGAATGATTCAGAGGAGAACTGGATGAAAGTGTTGTGGTCAGACGAGACCAAAATCGAGCTCTTTGGCATCAACTCAACTCGCCGTGTTCGGAGGAGGAGGAATGCTGCCTATGACCCCAAGAACACCATCCCCACCGTCAAACATGGAGGTGGAAACATTATGCTTGGGGGGTGTTTTTCTGCTAAGGGGACAGGACAACTGCACCGCATCAAAGGGACGATGGACGGTGCCATGTACCGTCAAATCTTGGGTGAGAACCTCCTTCCCTCAGCCAGGGCATTGAAAATGGGTCGTGGATGGGTATTCCAGCATGACAATGACCCAAAACACACAGCCAAGGCAACAAAGGAGTGGCTCAAGAAGAAGCACATTATGGTCCTGGAGTGGCCTAGCCAGTCTCCAGACCTTAATCCCATAGAAAATCTGTGGAGGGAGCTGAAGGTTCGAGTTGCCAAACGTCAGCCTCGAAACCTTAATGACTTGGAGAGGATCTGCAAAGAGGAGTGGGACAAAATCCCTCCTGTGTGCAAACCTGGTGGCCGATTACAAGAAACATCTGACCTCTGTGATTGCCACCAAGTACTAAGTCGAAGGGGTCAAATACTTATTGCCCTCATTAACATGCAAATCAATGTATAACTTTTTTAAATGTGTTTTTCTGGATTTTTTTGTTGTTATTCTGTCTCTCACTGTTAAAATACACCTACCATTAAAATTATAGACTGATCATTTATTTGTCAGTGGGCAAACGTACAAAATCAGCAGGGGATCAAATACTTTTTTCCATCACTGTAATATGCTCTATTCTCAAGATGCTCTGCATAGCCTTTATAATAAGACCTTATTGCTCTGACGCCCCACACAGGAAGACCAGTATGGGGTGGGGGGGGGTATGTGTATAGTAAAACGCTATCCCCTATAGAATGATCAAATCGGTTTCGGTTCAAACTAGGTTTAGTTTAAAGGCGTGTAATCCACATACACCGCGGTGAATTGGTCTTCATCACCCCAGTTTAATTAAAAGCTAATTATAATTAAGACCATTGACAGAATTTGCTAGACGAGGGCTTTTGGTCCTCCGTCAGCTAATAATAAACCTCCTGACCAGGTACTGTATTGCATTTGCCTGACAGTTAAATAGTCCACCTTGTATTGCTCTCTGCATCTCTGGGCTTCATGTGGTTAATATTGTTTGACTTGTTTGACATTCTCTCTCTGGAAAGCACAGGCCCAGAAACAGATTGTATTTTCCCCTTAATCTGTGACTATTTCACTATTTCTAACAATAACCCCAGGCGTTCATGCATATAAACACCCACAGTGCCCATTATAGGCTATGTGTGCCCATGATACAGTATAATAACACATTGCAAGTAGATTTGAGTGCACCATTAGAGCAATGAGACAGCAGGGGCTTTTAGTTGGAGAGTATATCTAGTGACATTCCTTGCAGGAGTTTGTAGTAGAATACAGGGAAGATATCCATTGAAAAGTGTAAACCGAATAAAAAAAGTTGAAAATCGTGCAACTTGGTTGAGGGACGAAGATTGCCATAGCACAAGTATTGCCTTGAACAGCGGGATGATTGGGAAGACCGCAGCAGTGGCTAGTATTGACAGAGACTTAATACAATATTTGGAAACGCACAGTTCAATGGAAAAAAGAACTTGCCTGCAGCTAAAGATTATGATTGAAAGCTTTGCATAGTATTACGATCTGAATATCGGTATCAAATTAACCATGACCTTTAACAGCATGTGAACAGCCAGTCCTAAACCAGATATATTACTATACACACAAAAGATACAAAACAAAGCACACAGTTTCAGAAGGAAAATAAAAATTTCCAAAGAACACCACTTTGAATATAAAAACACTTACACTGGGTTGGAGGAGTGCCGGACTTGAGCCATGACAGTCAGCAAACCCCATTGAAAAACATGTGACTTTGTGTGCTGCATGGTCTTTGAACCCCACAGAACAGATTTTGCATCAGAAGCCTGGTTAGAAGAAATAAAATTAATAATAATAAAGTATAGAACACCAGAACCAGTAAAGGGTAAAGGGGTATGCATCTGGTCCTTACATATCTCCTGTTCTGCACCACGCCCCGCACAGCGCCACAAAGGTATGGACAAGGTAAGTTTGCTTATGGAATTTTCATGGTTAGCAATGGTGTAGTTCACGTTAATGCTATTACGGACAGCTGTTTTTTCCTTTTGCACCACCAAGCAAGCGGAACAAGGAGCGCTCCGAACAGGTCAGGGACAAAGTTGTGGAGAAGTACAGATCAGGGTTGGGTTATAAAAAAATATCTGAAAGTTTGAACATCCCACGGAGCACCATTCAATCCATTATTAAAAAGCTGAAAGAATATGGCACCACAACAAACCTGCCAAGAGAGGACCACCCACCAAAACTCACGGAGCAGGCAAGGAGGGCATTAATCAGAGAGGCAACAAAGAGACCAAAGATGGAGTTGCAGAGCTCCACAGTGGAGATTGGAGTATCTGTCCATAGGACCATCTTGCACTCCACAGACTTACAATTGTTAGAAGATATCACATTTACTCATTTATACAGCTGGGCATTTACTGGAGCAATCTAGGTAAAATCTGTTGCTCAAGGGTACAACAGCAGTGCCCACACCTGGGATTGAACCCACAACCCTGAGCCCTAACCACTCCACACTACTGCCCTGCTCTTTACAGAAAAAAGCCATTGCTTAAAGAAAAGAAAAAAAAGCAAACACATTTGCTCTTTGCCAAAAGGCATGTGGGAGACTCCCCAAACATATGGTAGAAGGTACTCTGGTCAGATGAGACAAAAAAATTGCTTTTTGGCCATCAAGGAAAAGGCTGTGTCTGGCACAAACCCAACACCTCTCATCACCCCGAGAACACCATCCCCACAGTGAAGCATGGTGGTGGTAGAATCATGCTGTTGGGATGTTTTTCATCGGCAGTGACTGGGAAAATGGTCAGAATTGAAGGAATGATGGATGGCGCTAAATACAGGGAAATTCTTGAGGGAAACCTGTTTCAGTCTTCCAGAGATTTGAGACTGGGATGGAGGTTCATCTTCCAGCAGGACAATGACTGTCTTTTTGTCTTATTTCTTCTTTGTTTCACAATAAAAAAAATATTTTGCATCTTCAAAGTGGTAGGCATATTGTGTAAATCAAATGATACAAACCCCCAATAAATCAATTTTAATTCCAGGTTGTAAGGCAACAAATTTGGAAAAATGCCAAGGGGGGTGAATACTTTTGCAAGGCACTGTATGCCCGGCTTGCAGCTCACTCAGTGATCAATAAAACAAAGTTTCTACCACTAGACGCAAGGCACAGCCTGTGCACTATTGGGCTCCAATTGTGTCATTTATAATTCTACCACTGGTCGACATAAAGGGTACAGACCC
Organism: Amia ocellicauda; assembly: GCF_036373705.1. Taxonomy (NCBI): domain Eukaryota; kingdom Metazoa; phylum Chordata; class Actinopteri; order Amiiformes; family Amiidae; genus Amia; species Amia ocellicauda. Next base: position 27,515,608 of record NC_089863.1, read on the forward strand.
AAGTGCAGAGATGAAAGTGAGTGGTCAGAGGCTGGCAACTAGGACAGAGGAGGCAGGAGATGTGGTGAGTAACCTGGCGAGAGGTTGAGAGATCTAGCAAACTGGATTAGCAGAGGAGGGGTAAGACTAGGATAACGAAGGAACAAAACACAGGTTGAAAGCCAGGAGAGCCAAACTATAATGGATAATGCTCAGACTGTCACGTGGGAGATAACAAGACTTCAAGTGATCTGGGAGAACAAAGGGATTTAAGTAATGAGTCAATGAACCAGGGGGATTGGGAACAGGTGTGTTGATTAATTAGTTAAAGCCTTAAATTAGAGCAGAAGGCTGGAGGAAAAAAGGAGCAAACTGTGAAAAGTGTGACATCTAGTGGTGAACTTGGGAAAGGGTCTGGAAGAACTAATGACCATAATCTCGTGGACAAAAGCACTTACAATATATGTAAATAAAATGTAATTTTCCTGGAAATAATGCAGACTCGGGTGTTCATTCCGTCCACTGAATGTGGCAGGGTGGCAGCCAGATGGGTGCAGCAGCTCCAGTGTCGATGTGGTGTTGCACTAGCCCTGTGTGTCCGTTGTTGCTTTCACTTTCGGGAAAGACATCGCAACATTCCTCCACTAGGTGACGCATGGCTCCCGCTTGTTCCTCGTTCAGGCAGCAGCTCCCTCGCTCACACATCTGCGTCACTGCCGGCGTCATATGAGTAGCAGGAGCATAGTGTGGCTTTCTTCGCTGGGATCTCACTAACCCGACGTGAAGCTGCTGTCCTTGGGGCCCTATTATCAGCCTGTCCTGGCCCTGGTCCAGGCAGCACTGAGTAGTAGACAGAAAACCAAGGCCCAGGATCCTTTTGACTTCCACATCAGCAACCCAGGCTTCATGCGCGACTGACAGCTCCCTGAGACTAAACTTCAGAGCCACAGCCCCGTCACTGGAGCCGGTTTGCCTGTTGCTGTAAGCAGTTCTCCATCCACAGGGTGCAGCCTTTGTCTTCATCTCTGCCCGCCTCTGTGCAGCACATCAGCACACAAGACCGTGCCTGAGGCTCCTGTGTCGATGAGGCACTGACAGATGTCTCCTACGCAACAGCCAATGTGAAGCTGGCGTGCTCTCCCCAGCTGGCAGACCATGGGTGGGGTCCTGACCTGCGGTGGGTTGCTACAGATGCTGTGGTGGGACTTGCTGCTTTGGAGGCTTTTTTCTCAGATGTGCGAGCCAGGTTCCACCTCATGAGCCTGGCTCCCTCTAGAGTTTCCCGACGGCTGCCTTGAGTCTCACTGGCCCCTCTCTGGCCAGATGCATTTCTTTGGGCAGTTGGGAACCACGTGGTCCAGGCGGCCACACCCCCAGCAGACCCATCCATGGCTCTTAAGGCAGTGGTTCTCAACCTTTTTGTAGGGAAGGCACACCCAGACACTTGGAATTATCCTGAGGCACACCACATTATATAATCACAGATTGTATTTCTTTTATATTGCTAATTGTACATAGGCAATCAGTGCACCATGCATTCCCTACAGGCAAATCACTACTGACAAAAATACAAAATAGGTCTACCATTGTAAACGTATCAGTCCAATTGCAATGGCCAGTCTGAAACCAATTGCGGTTTAGCCTGCATTTTTAGAACAGATTTTCTGTTGCACCATTTTGTTTCAAAGATAAACAATGTATCCATGTTTTGACTGAAGACTTTGACTAAAATGTAACAAGTGACAATTTTAAACTTTGAATAGGAGGGCATTGTGTTTCGAGAAAAAAGAACACTATAAAACAGCTGAATTAAGATAATATAGCATTGTACTCATTTAAAATTATTAATCAAAGTATTAATTCAAATAAAAACTACTTTAACCTTATTTTGCTAACTAGGCAATATAAAAGCCAAGAAAAATCATAGCAGAATACTCAAAACTGAAACCACTGTCTTTAACACCATAAACATCTATATATATATATATATATATAGAAATTGGTATCGGCAGATTATAGACAGATTATAGACAAAAAAATGTAATAATCGGTATCGGCTGACTACTTTAAAATGGCCGATTCCTTGCGACCGATTATGGTGTCTGAGAAGGCATCATGCTTACCTAATGTTTATAATAGGCTGACGTTTTTTTCTCCAGTCACGTGTCAATGACAGATAATATAGTGCCAGGCTGCTGTGTTGTATATAAGAGGAGAGCTTTCACACTTATGACCCGTTTCCACTGGCTTTCGTCCGGACGCGTCCAGGTTTTGTGGCCAGTTAACTATCTGCTGCCAGACGTGGCCGTAAGCGACCATCACCCACTGAGGAAATACTTCACTTTCAGAAGAGAGATGTGCGCTGGACTTGAGACAGACAGGGAAGAGATCAGATACATTGTGTCGGAAGATATAATCTCAAGTGCCGAATGGGATCAGGAATAAATTACAGTTTTAAAAGCAGCATGGAGTGAAAACAACATACAGAAACAAATACATGTTTTACTGCTTATAGTTAATATCCAAGTGTATTAAAAAGTTGGATTTCATAGGACTCGGTGCAGTGCCGTGACTAGTTCAAACAACTGGATGGTGTTTCAGGCTGTTTTGTGAATGGTGTGCAGTCTGGTGTGAAACAGCCCCGCAGAGACAATCAGTATAAAGGTGAACATGATTCAGTTAACGTGTCCATTTACAAGTTAAATGAATGAATAAATAAATACAGCAGATCTGGGTTTCCCTCTAGAACATGAAGACCTGGTCTACTAAATGCGCCCATAAGTCCATAAACGCCATAATGCATGAAGCCTGCTACTATAGTAGTGAATAATAATCTTCAGAAGAATTTGAATATGTGCTCTTATGTGCATATTTATTTAACCTACTGTGTTAGCCTATATTGTACGTTATTAAATACACGAATCTGTAAATAAATCGCAGATAATGTGTCCTTATTGAAACTATTACCACAGCATTAATTACAAAATGCCACCAACACTTGTAACCCATTAATACAAATCCGAGGTAAAATAGACTACCTCCATTGCAGGAAAGAAATGTATCGTCTTTGTAGATGGGTTTCCCCTTTCATTTCTAAAAAATACAGCATATGTCAACTTGGTGGCCTTTTATCCTATGTCTGAATGGGGTGTAAGTCTTTTCTTATTCAAATATATGGAAAAATAGCTTGTATAATTAAAACGAGCTGAAATTAGAAGCCTCATCAGAAGCAACATTTTTATTTAATTTATGACAGGGTAGAATGTTACAGAAATGTCAAAATATCGGTATCGGAATCGGCTAATTATGTTATATGAACATCGGCAATCGGTATCGGCCAATAATTTTCTTATCGGTGCATCCCTATTTTAAAAAATGAATTTAAATGGAAAATCGTTTATTAACAACATACTGTACGCTTATGTTCTTGAATAGTAATTGAAGATCAAAGTGAAATAAATTAAAAACAATTAGTTGACAAATACCGTCTGCTGCTATTCAGTCTGTTGTGAAATATATATATATATATATATATATATCAGTGCGATACCTGCGCCTGTTTCATGGCACAGAGCTGTTTACTCCTTGGGGGAGTTGTTGACTGACACTCTGAGCTCTTGTTCCACAGATTGCAGCCTCTTTGTTTGTTCTGGATGTTTTGAGAGCTTATTTGCTCACCTGTAACAGTTTGGTTGTTTGCAAAAAGTGATGTGCTGTTGTGGAGCTTTGCCATTTATTCAGCTGCATGACAGTTCCTTTCTGGAGCCTGGCTGACATAATTTCCTTTCAGTCCTTATATACAAAATAAATGCCAACCTAAAGTATGAAGAATTATACATTTCTAAAAAGTTAAGCCTCATGATTATAATAAAATCAATGTGTTAATCAATGGGGGGGAGAGACTTATTTTGAATCCAAACGACGTTGTAAGTCACTTTTATGTATAAAGTATAGCCTGTCTATTTAAATATATATTTTAAATGCCCTCAAAAGTGTAATTTATTTATTGTGTAAGTTAAAAGTATTGCAATACAAATCATAGCCAAAACACTGTGAGAGTACCACCATCTCTCTCTACTCTCTGAGACACTGTGTGTGTGTGAGAGTACCACCGTCTCTCTCTCCTCTTTGAGACACTGTCTGTGTGTGAGAGTACCACCGTCTATCTCTACTCTCTGAGACACTGTCTGTGTGTGAGAGTACCACCGTCTCACACCTCTCTGAGACACTGTGTGTGTGAGAGTACCACCGTCTCACACCTCTCTGAAACACTGTGTGTGTGAGTACCACCGTCTCTCTCTCCTCTCTGAGACACTGTGTGTGTGAGTGCCACCGTCTCTCTCCTCTCTGAGACACTGTCTGTGTGAGAGTACCACCGTCTCTCTCCTCTCTGAGACACTGTGTGTGTGAGAGTACCACCGTCTCTCTCCTCTCTGAGACACTGTGTGTGTGAGAGTACCACCGTCTCTCTCCTCTCTGAGACACTGTCTGTGTGTGAGAGTACCACCGTCTCTCTCTGCTCTCTGAGACACTGTGTGTGTGAGAGTACCACCGTCTCTCTCCTCTCTGAGACACTGTGTGTGTGAGAGTACCACCGTCTCTCTCCTCTCTGAGACACTGTCTGTGTGTGAGAGTACCACCGTCTCTCTCTGCTCTCTGAGAGTCTGTTTGTGAGAGTACCACCGTCTCTCTCTCCTCTCTGAGACACTGTGTGTGTGAGAGTACCACCGTCTCTCTCCTCTCTGAGACACTGTCTGTGTGTGAGAGTACCACCGTCTCTCTCTGCTCTCTGAGACACTGTGTGTGTGAGAGTACCACCGTCTCTCTCCTCTCTGAGACACTGTGTGTGTGAGAGTACCACCGTCTCTCTCCTCTCTGAGACACTGTCTGTGTGTGAGAGTACCACCGTCTCTCTCTGCTCTCTGAGAGTCTGTTTGTGTGAGTACCACCGTCTCTCTCTCTCCTCTCTGAGACACTGTCTGTGTGAGAGTACCACCGTCTCTCTCTCCTCTCTGAGACACTGTCTGTGTGTGAGAGTACCACCGTCTCTCTCTACTCTCTGAGACACTGTCTGTGTGTGAGAGTACCACCGTCTCTCTATCCTCTCTGAGACACTGTGTGTTTGAGAGTACCACCGTCTCACACCTCTCTGAGACACTGTGTGTGTGAGTACCACCGTCTCTCTCTCGTCTCTGAGACACTGTGTGTGTGTGAGTACCACTGTCTCTCTGTCCTCTCTGAGACACTTTGTGTGTGTGTGTGTGAGTACCACCGTCTCTCTCTCCACTCTGAGACACTGTCTGTGTGTGAGAGTACCACCGTCTCTCTCTCCACTCTGAGACACTGTGTGTGTGTGAGAGTACCACCGTCTCTCTCTACTCTCTGAGACACTGTGTGTGTGAGAGTACCACCGTCTCACACCTCTCTGAGACACTGTGTGTGTGAGTACCACCGTCTCTCTCTCCTCTCTGAGACACTGTGTGTGTGTGAGAGTACCACCGTCTCTCTCTCCACTCTGAGACACTGTGTGTGTGTGAGAGTACCACCATCTCTCTCTCCACTCTGAGACACTGTGTGTGTCTGAGAGTACCACCATCTCTCTCTACTCTCTGAGACACTGTGTGTGTGAGTACCACCGTCTCTCTCCACTCTGAGACACTGTCTGTGTGTGAGAGTACCACCGTCTCTCTCTCCTCTTTGAGACACTGTCTGTGTGTGAGAGTACCACCGTCTCTCTCTACTCTCTGAGACACTGTCTGTGTGTGAGAGTACCACCGTCTCACACCTCTCTGAGACACTGTGTGTGTGAGAGTACCACCGTCTCACACCTCTCTGAAACACTGTGTGTGTGAGTACCACCGTCTCTCTCTCCTCTCTGAGACACTGTGTGTGTGAGTGCCACCGTCTCTCTCCTCTCTGAGACACTGTCTGTGTGAGAGTACCACCGTCTCTCTCCTCTCTGAGACACTGTGTGTGTGAGAGGACCACCGTCTCTCTCCTCTCTGAGACACTGTGTGTGTGAGAGTACCACCGTCTCTCTCCTCTCTGAGACACTGTCTGTGTGTGAGAGTACCACCGTCTCTCTCTGCTCTCTGAGAGTCTGTTTGTGAGAGTACCACCGTCTCTCTCTACTCTCTGAGACACTGTCTGTGTGTGAGAGTACCACCGTCTCTCTATCCTCTCTGAGACACTGTGTGTTTGAGAGTACCACCGTCTCACACCTCTCTGAGACACTGTGTGTGTGAGTACCACCGTCTCTCTCTCGTCTCTGAGACACTGTGTGTGTGTGAGTACCACTGTCTCTCTGTCCTCTCTGAGACACTTTGTGTGTGAGTACCACTGTCTCTCTCTCCTCTCTGAGACACTGTCTGTGTGTGTGTGTGAGTACCACCGTCTCTCTCTCCTCTCTGAGACACTGTGTGTGTGTGTGAGTACCACCGTCTCTCTCCTCTCTGAGACACTGTGTGTGTGTGAGAGTACCACCGTCTCTCTCTACTCTCTGAGACACTGTCTGTGTGTGAGAGTACCACCGTCTCTCTCTCCACTCTGAGACACTGTGTGTGTGAGAGTACCACCGTCTCTCTCTACTCTCTGAGACACTGAGTGTGTGAGTACCACCGTCTCTCTCTCCTCTCTGAGACACTGTGTGTGTGAGTACCACCGTCTCTCTCTCCTCTCTGAGACACTGTCTGTGTGTGTGAGTACCACCGTCTCTCTCTCCTCTCTGAGACACTGTCTGTGTGTGTGAGTGCCACCGTCTCTCTCTCCTCAGCCCCAGCCTGACTCTCCAGGGTGTATCAGGGAGGGAGGAGAGCTGGCCCTGGTTCTGCACCTTCACACAGACCCTGTAAAGGGCCCTGCCCTCCATGGTGGCCAAGGGACATGCACTCAGGCTGTCAATGTCCAGCAGTATTGTTGTGTGTTCCTTCCAAACAACTCAACTTTGGTTTCATCTATCCACAGGATATTTTGCCAGTAGCGCTGTGGAACATCCAGGTGCTCTTTTGCAAACTTCAGAAGTGCAGCAATGTCTTTTTTGGACAGCAGTGGCTTCTTCCATGGTGTCCTGCCATGAACTCCATTCTTGTTTAGTGTTTTATGTATCATAGACTTGTCAACAGAGATGTTAAACATGTTCCAGAGATTTCTGTAAGTCTTTAGCTGACACTCTAGGATTCTTCTTATCCTCACTGAGCATTCTGCGCTGTGCTCTTGCAGTCATCTTTGCAGGACAGCCACTCCTAGGGAGAGTAGCAACAGTGCTGAGCTTTCTCCATTTATAGACAATTTGTCTTACCATGGACTGATGAACATCAAGGCTTTTAAAGATACTTTTGTAAACCTTTTCAGCTTTATGCAAGTCAACAATTCTTAATCTTAGGTCTTCTGAGATCTCTCTTGTTCGAGGCATGGTTCACATCAGGCAATGCTTCTTGAGAATAGCAAACTCAAAATTTGTGAGGGTATTTTATAGGACAGTGCAGCTCTAACCAACACCTCCAATCTTGTCTCATTATCTGACTCCTGACTCCAATTAGCTTTTGGAGAAGTCATTAGCCTAGGGATTCACATACATATTCCACCTTGCACTGTGAATGTTTAAATTATGTATTCACTATAGACAAGAAAAAAAGAATGATTTGTGTGTTATTAGTTTAAGCAGACTGTGTTTGTCTATTGTTGTGATTTAGATGAAGATCAGATCGAATTTTATGACCAATTTATACAGAAATTCAGGTAATTCCAAAGGGTTCACATACTTTTTCTTGCCACTGTATACTGTAACTAGCTCGAGCCTTCCTTGACACATGCCCGCACCCCCCTTGGAAGGTACGCCCCACAGTTTGACACAAACTACAATGACTAAATCCCACTTTTAAATTACTAGCTAATTAGATAACTTGATCATTGATGCTGCAGAAGTAGGTAGAAGTACAGTATAGAGGCCAAAAACTCAAACTGCAAACTCTTGCAGTTCCTATATCTATATCTACACTACTGGTCAGAAGTTTTAGAACTGCTAGAGTTTTTTTTATGCAGCACCAACGCATACCAAAACCTGATTGATGGCTGGTTTTTAGAGTGTAACTTATTTTTGATTCAATGAGCAAACATAAAATCCAGCCATAAAACTGATCATTGTGATCAATTATAGAAAATAATTGAAAATATATTCAATGTATTCATTATATCTTTTTGCTAGGGGGCCCTAAGCGGCCGCTTATGTTGCTTATGCCTAGAACTGGCTCTGATACTACACACTGCACTGACACACTAGTATACACTACACCCTGGTGACCAATGGGAGTGATTCATAATGACAGAAATCGAGAGAAGACTCTCATGATGCCGTTCAGCTCTACAAGCTGTGCTTCACAATAAAATGGCACCAGGGACACAGAAAAGCACTTGCAATACAGTGCTCAGGCATCAGTTTATTTTTTGTTTATTTGAAACCTTGTACTGTATCAAGCTAGTGCCAAATCTGCTGACAGACAGGAGGCTGCGGCAGGGGGGTTCTTTGTGAACACAGCAATTATCGATTATGCCACCCATTTTAATTTGGAGAAATCATCTTTTATTTATTTATTCATTATACTTATTTTGTTTTTTTAATGTATTTATTTTGGCACAAAAGACCCTTTAATACAGCCTAGCTCGGCTCACCTGCATAAAGTATTTGCTGCCTACACTTGTACATGCTTCTGTTCTATTTTTTAAATACTGGTACGTGATATCTCTGTCAGGATTGCCTCGGGGGAGGACCGCAGAGTTAGGGAGTTAGGACCCAGGTGCAGTTCACGTAGAGTGGGCAGACAAGACAAAGGGACTAGGCAAAGACATGGTCGAGGAAACAAGCTATGGTTGTGGGAATGGGCAGACAGACTAGCAAAGGCAAGACGGAATCAAAAACGGAAAGACAGGCAATAATAATCAAAGCGCCGAGGAGACACGGGGCCAGGAGACGGCTTGGAATCGTAGCTAAAGCTGACGAGACTTCGCCCCGAGTGAGGGAAGTGAGGGATTTAAGACAGGGAGCAGGAACTGGGAAGAAAGGTGCAGAGCCAATGGAAACCGAGAAAGAGTGAACAAGCGCACATGGGAGACCGGAATGTTAATAGGGTGATAAACAGATGAAAAAAGAACAATGAGGAGAAAGGAAAGACAGGGAGACAGCGGCCTCTAGTGGAGAGAGAGGGTGTGTACTGGGGAACCGTGTCAATCTCATAACCTTTTACTACTTAATTGTGAAGAAAATAAACTCATGTGCCTTCAAAATAAAAACAGACTTGGTTATTTACAATTTTACACGTCATTGGTGAGGCATGTGTGAGACATTGGGAGAATTTGTTTACAGATTTCTCTTTGTGAGCCATCACTGAGATTAACCATAACTGTCTTACACTTTTCTCATTGAAAGGTTATTCAGCTAAGACTTGGGTGAGATAAGTCGTATACATATGAGGCATTAAGAGTTGCACAATAGTTTGGTATTGAATGTAGTATTTTTCCCATTTTTTGGATGATAGACATACATGAGTAAAGATTAACTTGAGATAAACTTCAGAAGAATTTAAGAGCTAATGTTCTGATCAGAGTAACAATCCAAGGGTTGTTTCTCGGGAGCAAAAATATGAGAAAATTGTTTAAATCTCACACTGATTTCAAATAGAACTCAACTATATCTAGGAGAAGTTAATGAGATCAAGAGGCAATCTTATTTTGAATATTTCTTTCCTCTGGGTTACCTCGCCCAATCTGAAATGTGTGGCATGACTTGAAGATCGCTGTCCATCAATGCTCCTCAAGGAACTGGACAGAGTTTGAACATTTTTGTAAAGAAAAATGGTCAAATCTTACCAAATCTAGGTGTGCAGAGTAGAGACTGATCCCCACAGACTCACAGCTGTAACTTCTGCCAAAGGTGCTTCCAGCAAATACGAACTCAGGGGGGTGGAGAGTTATCCAAGTATGAGATTTCAGATATTTTTTCACATTAAAACATTTTCCCCTTAACAGTGTGAATTATGGTGTGCGGGTAAGTGGGGAAATATTCTTAAAAGCATGAAACTCTGAGGCACTGTCTCAAGGTGGTGTAGACTTTCTATAGGCACTGTGTATACTCTGACTTGTGTACTATACACTCTGACTGGTGTTTATTGTGTTTCAGTGCTCAGTGCTGCCATCAGCCCTGGACAGACTGAAGGTAAGAGAGCAGCCACACACACACTGACACACACACACAAACATGCAGTAATACACACACTGACCCACACTCACACTGAAACACACACACACACACACACACACACACACACACAGACACACACACACAAACATGCAGTAATACACACACTGACACACTGACACAAACACACAATGCAGTAATACACACACTGACCCACACACACACACACACACTGACACACACACACAAACATGCAGTAATACACACACTGACTCACACTGACACACTGACACAAACACACAATGCAGTAATACACACACTGACCCACACACACACACACACACACACACACACACACACACACACACACACACACACACACACTCACCCTGCAGACTCCTGCCAGGATCGCCACAATATCATTTTAATACAGCGGACAGGACTGCGGTTGATAAAGGTTACATGTTCCTGCCTTACATGCATTTTAAATGCCCTCAAAAGTGTAACCTATTTACTGTGTCTGTAAAAGTATTGCAGTACGAATCCCAGCCACAACACGATGTAGCGTTTTAAATAGTTTGATAAATATTCTGTATAGTTTCAGTTTTATCCAGCATTGTCTGAGGAGCGTCTTTCACTCATTTCTGTAGCTTGTTCTGTGATCTGAGCCTGCTTGTCATTCCGCTCCCAGCGGAAAACTCAAACACCATAACTATGTTAAAACAACTATGGTAAATAAATATAATAATGACTGTAAAACCAAATAAACACATTAGTTTTTTGTCTGAAGTCTGATGAAGGATTTTATGGTAATTTGAAAAAAATATTTTGAAAATTTATGGGTGCATTATCAGAGGAATATGTGCCGATACCAATATTTCTGTAAAAGGCCAATATCGGCCAATAATATCGGTGCTCTGGTATATCAGTTGGGCCTTAATCTTAAACAAGAAATAAATACCATACTCCTCTGTCTGTGAAGAGCTCTGGTGTGATTATAAATCTGTGCTCTCTGGTTCTGCAGCTGTAACCCCCAAAGGATCCCTGGAGGAGACCAGATCTGTAACCCAACAGGGCAACCAGACGGGTGAGTGTGTGTCTGAGCAGACCTGCGACACTGTGATTAACACACATACTCAACACCAGTTAAACATTGTGCTCAACAGGTTCTCTCTGGCTTTCGGGGGTGGGGGGGTTGTGCCTCATCAGACTTCCACGGTGAGGGAAAAGGTGCCTCATCGGACCCTCAGAGGGGGCTGTTGCTGGTAGACAAAAAGACTGTTGTGCTCAAATACTGGTCATGCAATGCAGGACATTTCCAAAAGCAATTGTGCATTGCATGTCCATGGCACACTGGCGGCACTATGGGCTAGAAAAACAGAGACTGAACAGATGAGTCTTCAGCCGTGGTTTAAAGGCTAAGACAGAGGGGGCATCTCTTACATGGGTTGGAAGATCGTTCCACAGTTTCGGGGCCCTATAACTAAATGCTTGACCACCTACGTTTTTCTTGTGTATTTTATTCGATAAGGAGATATTTTAAGTTAGGGGTGCCAGACCCTTTAGTGTTTTAAATGCTAGAAAGAGAACTTTAAAGTCTATCCTGTAGCACATGGGCTGCCAGTGAAGAGAAGCTCATACTGGAGTGATGTGGTCATTTTGTTTTTCTGGCTCCCGGGAGGCATTTTACTGCTACTGCTGGTGACATTGTAACTATGGAGTCTCAATAATGAGCCCAATCTCAGCAGGTGTGCCGCTGAGGGTTTCGAATCTGTTCGTGCTCTGAATGGGAGACAGGTGCGCCGGAGCTGCTGGTTTCATGCTTCTAGAGCCCCTTTTTACCGAGATCCAGTGGTCCTGCTGTGACTGTGGAGCCGCCGGTGTGGGCCTCTCGCTGGCTACAGTGGGGCCAGGAGAACTAGAGGAGGAATTTACTAATTCTGAATCTGGGTTTGTGCAGACTGAGTCCAGCCAATTTGTGGACTCTTTTGTCTTTGTAAGAGTATCTACGTGCTCCTCCAACACGCGCACTCGTTTGCCAACTCCCATTTTGTGCAGTAAAATTATAATGATGGTCGGCAGATCCAACCATGGTAAACATGCTGCACAACAAACAGTACATGGCTTTAAGAGACATATTAGCAGTGCTGCCCTTTGTGTGTGACTGTTGTTCCTGCTTCACTTTATAACTAAGTCATCCAATGGTTACTAATGACGTGTGTGTGTGTGTGTGGGGGGGGGGGGGGGTGTTGGTTTATGTGGTTTACGAGGAATTTTTAATTTACAAACTGGTAATTACAAGGTTATTATGCAAAAATGGTTTATGAGGACATTGCCAATGTCTCCATCATTGAAAACACTTAAAAAACATACTAAATTATGTTTTTTTGAAAATGTAAAAATGCAGAAAGTTTTTTATGGGGGTTAGGTTTAGGGTTAGGGTTAGGCGATATAATATAGTTTGTACAGTATAAAAGTCATTATGTCTATGGAGAGTCCTCATAATGATAGCAGCACCAACATGTGTGTGTGTGTGTGTGTGTGTGTGTGTGTGTGTGTGTGTGTGCAGTGAAGTGAGACCCTGGGCTGTGCTGACCCTGCAGCCTGACTGGACATCTGTCTTCACTGGAGAGACGGTCACTCTGCACTGTCAGGTCCAGGGGGCAGGAGACACTGACTGGAGGTACAGATGGTACAGAGGAGAGACACAGGTCTACCCGACTTACTTGTACACTGGAGATGAAGGCAGATACACCATCAGCTCTGACAGTTATTACCACAGTGGAGACTATACCTGTGAGGGAGTGAGGAGTGGAAACCCATCACACTCTGACCGCAGCAGCCCAGTGACTCTGACAGTGTCAGGTGAGTCGACTCAGCCCAGCCTGTCCTGACTGTGTGCTCTGTGTTACAGGCGCTCGGTCTGTCCTGACCGTGTGCTCTGTGTTACAGGAGCTCAGCCTGTCCTGACTGTGTGCTCTGTTACAGGCGCTCAGCCTGTCCTGACTGTGTGCTCTGTGTTACAGGCGCTCAGCCTGTCCTGACCGTGTGCTCTGTGTTACAGGCGCTCAGCCTGTCCTGACCGTGTGCTCTGTGTTACAGGCACTCGGCCTGTCCTGACCGTGTGCTCTGTGTTACAGGAGCTCAGCCTGTCCTGACTGTGTGCTCTGTGTTACAGGAGCTCAGCCTGTCCTGACTGTGTGCTCTGTGTTACAGGAGCTCAGCCTGTCCTGACCGTGTGCTCTGTGTTACAGGAGCTCAGCCTGTCCTGACTGTGTGCTCGGTGTTACAGGAGTTCGGCCCCGGCCTGACTGTGTGCTCTGTGTTACAGGAGCTCAGCCTGTCCTGACTGTGTGCTCGGTGTTACAGGAGTTCGGCCCCGGCCTGTCCTGACTGTCTCTCCACTGGGACAGATATTCGAGGGAGACTCAGTGACTCTGCGCTGTGAGGTCACAGGGGCGTCTGCAGGCTGGAGGTATTACTGGTACAGAACTGGACAGAGCAGGGCAGGACTGGACTATGTGTGGTAAAATGGCAGACGGGTCTATCTGCAGCCCCTCTCTGACAGCAGCAGCAGAGCTGGAGGCAACTTCACCATCAGCGCTGTGACTGGGACACACTCTGGACAGTACTGGTGCAGAGCTGGGAGAGGAGACGCACACTATTACACTCAGTACAGCAGGGCTGTGAATCTGACAGTGTCAGGTGAGTGATGCAGTGTGTTAATAGGACACACTCTGGACTGTGTTAATCTCTGTGACTGCAGCACTATATTATTTATGAATAATTCCCCATCTCTCTCTCTCTCTCTCTCTCTCTCTCTCTCTCTCTCTCTCCCTCTTTCTCTCTCTCTCTAGAGATGTTCTCAAGGCCCGCTCTGACAGTCAGCCCTGCAGGGTCAGTGTGGGAGGGAGAGACAGTGACTCTGCAGTGCGACACTGAGGCACACAGAGCTGACACACAGCTGAGCTACACATTCACCAGAGACACCGAGACCCTGAGAGCAGAGACTGCACAGAGTCAGCACAGCGTCCGTGACGAGAGGGGACTCTGGACTGTACCAGTGTACAGTGTACAGTGTACAGGCGCAGGCTGAGGGGACGAGTATGAAGAGACGGAGTGACGCTGTGAGGGTGACTGTGTCAGGCGGGCTGCTGTGAGGGGCTGTGTCAGGTGTTGCGTTTCTTCCAGCTGCATGTTTGTCTGAAGCTGCTGTGTCTCCGGCTCCGTCTGGACGTTCCCTCAGTGCTGAAGTGCTGCACACTGTCCCTATGAGTCTGGACACTCAATCCCTGCCCAGTCTCTGCAGTCTGTGCCCAGTGTCCAGCCCAGCATCCGGCACAGTGCTGCCTGTCACTGCATCACTGTTAAGGCCGTCACTGCATCTCTGTGTCCGATACACCATTTAGTCCCTCATCAGAGAGCTGGTCTGTCCTGTGCATTGCACAGTGGATGTGTTAAAGCCACACCAGATACACAGCGTGATCAACACACAGCAGCACTTCACAGACTGGAGCTGGGTCCTCTAACTGTGGGGATTCAAATGAATCTGTAGCTTTCATGCCCAGCTCCAGGGCAACAGCTCTGCATATATTGTCTTTGTTGTTGGTGTCCTTGTTGTTCTCAGCTGCTTTATCGTGCTGTTCTTTGTGTCCATGAAGGACACACAGGCACTGCATCAGTCCAGCGTCTTCCTAGTCTGGTTTCATTGGCCAGTGTAGTTTTAAACGCACACAAAATCAGATAAATGTTTTCAGGCAAGATCAGATCTTACACAGATAGCTTGTCTGCAGATGTGTATGTGAGAGTTTGTCGTTGTCTATGTCTGTTTGAGGTGTGTGTGTGTGTGTGTGTGTGTGTGTGTGTGAATGAGTTGCAGTGACCTCTGTCTCTAATCACACCTCCTGTCCCTTGTCCTCCAGAGGGCCGGCCTGCAGC
Organism: Amia ocellicauda; assembly: GCF_036373705.1. Lineage (NCBI taxonomy): Eukaryota > Metazoa > Chordata > Actinopteri > Amiiformes > Amiidae > Amia > Amia ocellicauda. The sequence goes on from NC_089863.1 coordinate 27,530,714, forward strand.
CACACTGACCCTGGAGCTGCCCTGGACGCAGCTGTACGCCCTGGAGCCAGTGTCTCTGAGGTGTGGGCTGTCAGGGGCCCCTACAGGCTGGACATACCGCTGGTACAGAGATGGCTCTCCCACTGCGGTGTCCCAGACTGATGGACACACTATGACCGGGGACAGGCTCTCCATCACTGCAGTGTCTGTGTCTGATGGGGGGCAGTATCAGTGTGAGGGCATGAGGGGGAGCAAGTCATTTGTCTCTCAGCGCTCTGATGGTCTCAATCTCTCCATCTCAGGTCAGTCCTGGACCAGCACCGCTCAGCTACTGTGTTACAGTGTGTCAGTGTCAGGCAGCGCTGCTGTCAGGCTGCTGTGTGTCAGTGGTCAGTATCAGGGCTGCGTCCCGAGAGAGGACTGTCCTCACTGTGTCTGTCTCTCTCTCTCTCTCTCTCAGAGCTGCTGCCTCGGGTCAGTCTGTCTGTGGATCCCCCCAGAGTTCAGCACTTTACAGGCAGTAAGGTCACTCTGAAGTGTGGGGGGCCGGGGGGCTCTGCTGGGTGGACAGTGAAGCGCTACACAAAGGGGCAGGTGGAGCCAAGCTGCTCGTCTCACAGGGGAGAAACAACTGCAGACGGCTGCGTCATCAGATACACCTCAGAGTCTGACAGTGGAGTGTACTGGTGTCAGTCTGGAGCAGAACGCAGCAGCGCTGTCACACTGAGAGTAACCGATGAGTAACACACTGCACCACACTGACACACTGAAGCACACATTGAGTAACACACTGCACCACACTGACACACTACCAGTACACAGTGAGTAACACACTGCACCACACTGACAGCACACACTGCGTAACACAGTGCACCACACTGACACACTACCAGCACAGAGTGAGTAACACACTGCACCACACTGACACACTGACAGCACTGATGACACTCTGACTCTGCGCTGTGGTCTCCGTGGCTACAGATCTACAGTGCAGTCTTCTATAAGGACGGTGTGGAGCTGCAGCCGCAGACGGTTAGCGAGACGACCATCGCCAGCGTGTCTCTGACAGACCAGGGCTCCTACAGCTGTAAACACTCCGACTGGGGAGAGTCACCAGAGAGCTGGGTGTCAGTGAGAGGTGAGACGCCCCTGTGCTGGACTGGGCTGAAAGACATACAGGCACCCAGCCCCCAGCCCTCCCTGCCAGCTGTATCTCTCTCTCTGTCTGTCTGTCTCTCTCTGTCCATCTGTATCTGTCTCTGGGATGTGTGTTAGAGACTGCTGTCTCTCCGGCTCCATCTGGACACTCCCTCAGTACTGAAGAGCTGCACACTGTCCCCGTGAGTCTGGACACACATTCCCTGCCCAGTCACTGTACACAGCATCCAGCACAGTGCTGCCAGTCATTGCGTCACTGTTGCACGGACAGATGATCTGCTAATTGTGTCTGTGACTGTGTCAGTGTCTGTGAGTGTGTGTATAGGTGGGTCTGTGTGTTTTAGAGTGTGTGTGTCTGTGTGTTTGTGTGGGTCTGTGTGTGAGTATGTGTGTGTCTCTGTGTGTATCATTATGTGTGCAATTCCCTATGTGACCCAGCTGTCCTTTAACAGGTGGGACTGAGAGACAGGGAGTAGCTACACAGCCAGCAGGGGGCGCCCCACACCATCCCTGGATGGTCTCTGTATGTGTGAATGTCTGAGCCTCACTGTCCTGGTGGGTCTGTGTGTGTGTGTGTGTGTGTGTGTGTGTGTGTGTGTGTCTGTATGTATGACTCACTGGGTCTAAACCACTGTGTGTGTGTGTGAGAGTGTGTGTCTGTATGTATGACTCACTGGGTCTAAAGCACTGTGTATGTGTGACACTGCGTTTACACTGCAAGGTCGGCGACTTGCACAGAGTGAGTGGCACCCTGAACCAAAACGGCTACCCCAGCATTTTGCAGCGCCATGCAATACCCTCTGGTATGCGCCTAGTTGGTCAGGGGTTCATCCTACAGCAAGATAATGACCCAAAACATGGGATGAACTGGACAGAAGGGTGAAAGCAAAGCAACCTACAAGTGAAAAACATTTGTGGGAACTTCAGCAACAGTGTTGGGAAGAACTTTCTGAACAATATTTGAGTTCCATTGAGACATTAAACTGTGTACATTTCAATACAAACTGGAAACATTTAGGCTGGTAATGTATGTAAACACAATTACATCAAATACACACATAATGTAGTAACTTTACATTGTCTACAACTATGACCAAAATAATTCAAAAGCATTCTCACCAAGCCTCTCTGTTTTAAATGATTGAAGGTGGTTTTTGAAAATACATAATATACGTGTTTGACTGGGACTTTGTTTCTCATTGACACACAATATATCTAAATGTGGCAGTGCCCACGATGCAAGTACAGAACTACATGTGCCAAGCAATCAGTTATTAGACTACGCCAAATTAGGCATTTCACACAAAGAAACAGTTTGATCCTGTTTCTCTTTGGATTGAGAAGAATAAATCCAAACATGATAGATAACATAGTTATATGAGGCATAGGCATAATTTAAGGGGTGGGGGGCATGTCAAATTGCCCCCACACACACACTTTTTGAAAGACACAATCATTCGATCTCTGATTTCTGGTAAATAGAATGAGCTGGACATAAGAAACTCACTCCACACAATGTGTTTCTACTTATAGAATAACCTGAGGAAGTATGGATTTTCGGTGGAATACCCCATTAATGCGTGTCAAGGATTCGTTTCAGAACTGTGTGTGGGTGGGGTGTGATTTGACCGATTTGCCCCCCTGACCCACCCCTGGGTGCGTCTCCTCTCCCAGCTACACACCAGTACTGTCCAGAGTGTGTCCTATTAACACACTGCATCACTCACCTGACATTGTGTGTGTCCCAGTCACAGCGCTGGTGGTGAAGTTGCCTCCAGTTCCGCTGCTGCTGTCAGAGAGGGGCTGCAGATAGATCAATCTGCCATTGTACCTCACATAGTCCAGTCCAGCCCAGCTCTGTCCAGCTCTGTACCATTAATACCTCCAGCCTGTAGACGACCCTGTGACCTCACAGCGCAAAGTCACTGAGTCTCCCTCGAATATCTGTCCCAGTGGAGAGACAGTCAGGACAGGCTGGGGCCGAACTCCTGTAACACAGAGCACACGGTCAGGACAGGCTGAGCTCCTGTAACACAGAGCACACGGTCAGGACAGGCTGAGCTCCTGTAACACAGAGCACACAGTCAGGACAGGCTGAGCTCCTGTAACACAGAGCACACGGTCAGGACAGGCTGAGCTCCTGTAACACAGAGCACACAGTCAGGACAGGCTGAGCTCCTGTAACACAGAGCACACAATCAGGACAGGCTGGGCTCCTGTAACACAGAGCACACAGTCAGGACAGGCTGAGCTCCTGTAACACAGAGCACACAGTCAGGACAGGCTGAGCTCCTGTAACACAGAGCACACGGTCAGGACAGGCTGAGCTCCTGTAACACAGAGCACACAGTCAGGACAGGCTGAGCTCCTGTAACACAGAGCACACAGTCAGGACAGGCTGGGCTGAGTCGACTCACCTGACACTGTCAGAGTCACTGGGCTGCTGAGGTCAGAGTGTGAAGGGTTTCCACTCCTCACTCCCTCACAGGTATAGTCTCCACTGTGGTAATAACTGACAGAGCTGATGGTGTATCTGCCTTCATCTTGAGTGGAGGAGTCAGTCTGGTGGACCTGTGTCTCTCCTCTGTACCATCTGTACCTACAGTCAGTGTCTCCTGACCCCTGGACCTGACAGTGCAGAGTGACCGTCTCTCCAGTGAAGACAGATGTCCAGTCAGGCTGCAGGGTCAGCACACCCCAGGGTCTCACTGCACAGACACACACACACAGCAATAATGATAATTAATAGAGGAACAAACATCATGTACAAGTATTCCTTCAACTGGATCACAATGACAGTATCAGTGCAGTCTGTCTGTGTCTTGTTAGTATAAAATAAAATCTCCCCTTCATTACAAAGGCACAAGGCTCCACACTTACACAACACAATGGGGTCACATTATATTACTTCATGAGGAATCACGGCACCTTATTATAAAATGTGACCCATATTTTTATAGCGGTCATCCTATAGGTCTAAGGCCAGCAAACATATTCATCTAAGGATACAAAGCTGTACAGACACACACAATGTAAGGAATAATGTAATTGCTGAAGCTGGGCAAATCCCACCATGATAAAATTCAACAGTTTAAAGTCGACTCCCTAAATGTTCTTGGGTATTGTCCTAATTCACAGAAGGTAAACGCAGATGGCTGACCAAAGGTGGGGTCCCGGGTATCAATGGGAACAGAAGGTTGAAAAGGACACAGTTTGCTTACTAGTCTTGTATCAATAGCATATCAAAAGCTATTGATAAGGACGAGTAAGGAGACAGTCCATCTCTGTTGGGAGGAGTGAGTTTGGTGGGTGGGGTGGTCACTGGAAGGTGGAGTTGGACAGAGGTTCAACTCATAAATGCTGACTTTTCCATAAGGTCTGGGTATCCATTTTGCCTACCTAGTGTACTTGTATACTGTGAGCTATATTTTGGACTCTGTAATAAATCACATTGAACCCGAACTGTCTTAGTTCCAGTCACTGCTACAGGAGGTTCCATTTTCTTACAACACACAGATCAACACAGACACAGATGTGGCACTGTGTGTGCTGAACATTATGGAAAACATTGCACCCTCATGGTACAGCACTTAACATTTGTATAATACAATTGACTGTGTTGTTTCAGCTTCTGACTATCGCTGCCAATAGTTTTAGTCTTCTTTCACTGGAAAGCGTGAGTGATGCAGAACTAAGTCAATAGAAGATGTGAGATGAAACCATAAAATAATACCCTTTGACTGTGTTTACAGAAACAATAAATATGTTGCACAGGGATGGTCTTGGTTTTCTTTATTCTAAAAACGCAACACAGACACACAGAGAATTAGGTTGTCTCAAGGCTGACGGTCAGTGGTGTGTGAACTCTTACCTTGAAACTGTCCAGATGTGACCGCTGTGCTGAGCCCTGAGACACAGAGAGAAGAACACAGACCAGCAATTAAAACACATCAATACACAAGACAATCAATCAATCAGTGAATAGAAGTAGGCCACACATGAGGTGGACACCCGGACTGTGATCACGGACAGAGCAAATGTCTGAGGGGACACTCACTCACACAGAGCCCCCTGGCGCCCCCTGTGGGACTGCACTCAGTCACAACCCCAAGGTAGGGCTGTGGGGACACAGCACTCAGATCCCAGTCTCCTCTGCTGAGAGCAGGCGGGAGGGGGCAGCAGGCCGGACTGTGACCGCCAGGGAAGGCCATCCACTATACTGCCATTCCAACACTCAGCACCACCATGTTGGGTCTGCGATTGAGCCCTGGCCAGTCCCTGCTCTTGCCTCACAGCCATGGGAGACACGTGTATTCAGGCCTGCTACACAATCACCTGCTACACAATCACAGACTGACACTTCAACACCACGGCCTCCCACAGACACCAGCTCTGACATCAGACCAGCTTCAGTGCAGTGACCGATTTATTCAAGAGGATTGAAAACTGATAGAGAGCAGTGCTGTGCCTGTAGACACTGAGCTGAGCCCCGTGTTTCAGAGAGGCACACATCCCAGGACAGAGGAACGAATCTTAGAGAGAACGCTGTGTGCGTTATAACGTGTAAGGCACGGTGCTTCACCCACATAACTGTGGTGTACATTGATGTGTATGTGTAGGTGTGTGTGCATGTGAACATGCTCATGTTTGAACTGTCTGTTTTGAAGTCAAAGAAACTCCACTCCATTGATATGTATACAGGTTTTCTTTCTTCCTGATTTTAAAAACACCTTTACTAACATCAAAAACATTTACTAGTCTGCTCTTAATGATATTTGATAATTTCTATTAAAATTATTAAATTCCTTAACTATAACAACATCCTTGACCTAAGAATGATTACATTACCAGACAAACGACTTTTGTATCACAATATTATGATTATTATTATGGTTATAATGCTGCTAATGAAAATAATAATTATTATTTAAGTTAGAGGGTGCCTTTATCTACAAGGTTATACAAGCCCTGACATACAATACGATCATGAGATACACACAATAACATTAGGTCTAAAATCGTTGCGTTGAACCCATGAAAACATGTACAAGTGTAATCAAAGGAGATGTGTTTTACTATGGAGACGTCTAATACACAACTGACTCCGTCATCTCAAATAAATCACTGGCTGTAGGTTCTATAAGTCTTGCTCCATTAATTGTCTGTATATTTATTTTACATTTGTAGATTGCTCATGCCATCCTCTCTACGTCAGAATCCGAGTTGCCGGCAGAATTATCCTCAACTGCATGTGGGGAATCTGCCCTCACTGCTGCAGACACAGGGATACCAGCTGATCTCCTGCTCAGATTCCATATTTACTTTGGCAAACAGGACATTTCCACTGGGAGAATCCCAGCTAACACACAACGTTGCCACAACATTTTGGGTTAGCAGGGATGTGTGTTTATACTGTACATTCTAATAGTATAGACAGTGTAGAGCTCAGTGTGTTAATACTGTACATTATAATAGTTTAGACACAGTGTAGATGCGTGTCGCTGTGTTTTATCAGATATCCGCTCAGTGTCTGTGCAGCACTTCCTATTTTCTCGCAGCAGAGTGACATCAATCAGTGTGAACAGAGCTGGGCAGCAGAAATGCTATTGGCCAGGGTCCCTGTGTGCGTGTGTGTGTGTGAGACTCTGTGAGTGTCAGAGACACAGGGAGGAAGTGGCTGTGTGAGTGTGTGTTTGACTATATGTGAGTGTGTGTGTGTGTGTGTGTGTGTGTGTTTGACTATGTGCGAGTGTGTGTGTGTGTTTGACTATGTGCGAGTGTGTGTGTGTGTTTGACTATGTGCGAGTGTGTGTGTGTGTGTTTGACTATGTGCGATTGTGTGTGTGAGTGTGTGTTTGACTATGTGCGATTGTGTGTGTGAGTGTGTGTTTGACTATGTGCGAGTGTGTGTGTGAGTGTGTGTTTGACTATGTGCGAGTGTGTGTGTGTTTGACTATGTGCGAGTGTGTGTGAGTGTGTTTGACTATGTGCGAGTGTGTGTGTGTGTGTGTGTTTGACTATGTCCGTGTGTGTGTGTGTGTGTGTTTGACTATGTGCGAGTGTGTGTGTGTGTTTGACTATGTGCGAGTGTGTGTGTGTGTGTGTTTGACTATGTCCGAGTGTGTGTGTGTGTGTGTATTTGACTATTTGCGAGTCTGTGTGTGAGTGTGTGTGTTTGACTATGTCCGTGTGTGTGTGTGTGTGTGTGTGTTTGACTATGTGCGAGTGTGTGTGTGTGTGTTTGACTATGTGCGAGTGTGTGAGTGTGTGTGTTTGACTATGTGACTGTGTGTCAGAGATAGAGGGAGGAAGTGGCTGTGTGTGAGGGACAGAGACAGTGGAAGGAAGTTATGGAGTGAATTCACTTTCAAAATGAGAGAGTGTAGCAATACTAATTGTAAGCGTACACAGACTTGTCTACACTTGTGGTTTTTATTTTACGCTTTCAATTCCATTCTGCACTCCTTCGATATCCTTCTCAGATGACAGCTCTCTCTCGCACACTCAAGACGTATCACTGCGCATTTTCAATTCACGCTGCACTTCTTGACACTCTTATTTCACAACTTCCAGAACAAAGAACAGATCGGGCAACTAAAATGATTATCGCCCCCCTCGACCGCCATTCACATCAGAAGTGAATTAATCTGAAAGACAATTTCATCAGCAGGGTAACAGGTTGCTGCCTCCACCTCTGGGAGTCTGGGGGGAAGAGGAGAGAGAGAGCAACGGACAGCAGGTCAATCAGACATAAGGAGACAGAAGCTAAATGAACAGTTTGTTCAGATTTGAAACAGCCACTAGTAAAATACACAATCCCTAGCCTACCCTGCCTATACAAACTAATCTCTGTGTGGGACCCGCCTGTAACAAGCCACAGGAGAACATTCACTAAATATAGAGGAGACCAAACTCATACAATGTAATTAAGAACATCAATTACACATTATAAACAAACGTGTACGAACCATAAAAAATCCAAAAAGTATCAAAAGCCAGCTCAAAAGAAACCCCAAAACAAACCCCTAATGGCTGTGAACTGTGGATCCCACTGTAGCCGGGAAGCGCAATAATATCCTCTGTGGCTGTTGACCAAACACACTGAACTCACCGAAGACATGAAAACACAAACCGCCCCCATCACACTGGGGAACAGGTGCCGTTCAACACACACACACGTATCCACTTCCAACAGACACACAGAGGCACTGATGGGCCGGTCCCGGGTCTGAGGCCCAGTTCGTCAGTGACAGTCAGCTCTCTCACGCAGCCTGTGCTCAGTCCTCTGTTTCCACAGCAGCCATTCACTGAATCAGAGAGGCTGTAGAGTGAGGAGGCCGGCAGCTACTGTCTATAGCAGACACCCCCAGACACCCCCCCCCCCCACACACACACACACAGACACACACACACACAGACACCCCCCACACACAGACACACAGACACACACACACAGACACACACACACACACACAAACACAGACACCCTCAGACACCCCCCCCCCCCCACACACACACACACAGACACACACACAGACACCCCCAGACACCCCCCACACACAGACACACACACACACACACACACACAGACACCCCGACAAAAAATATTCAAGTGCGTTGGTTTTACTTGTTATAATAATTCATAATGAGATAAAACAACAGTTTTTGATATAGCTCTGTGTTCTAAGGGACTAATTTAATTCATGCTTATCATTCATGTTGGACTTTGTGCTGGTGCGCATGCGAGACCCCTGTGGTGCTGAAAGTTGATCCTGATCAAATGGCAGTGTAAACGCAACACCACTGATCCTGATCGAGTGCATTTGATCCGGATCAGAAATGGCCGTGTAAAAGCACCTACAGACACACCCAGACACCCACACACACAGAGAGACTCACACACACACACATACACACACACATACACACACACACACACACACACACACACACATCTCTAAAGCTACAGGCTCCCACTGGCTCTATACAGACTGTACTCCAGAGCATCAACACCTCAATAAGAGACATCATCCAAACCCACACTGCTCTGTACTTCCTGCTCTCTCTCTGTCCATCTGTCTCTCTGTCTGTCTGTCTGTCTCTCCCAGCAATGATACAGCAGGAAGTGTCAGCAAAAGGGAGGGCAGAATGACAGAAAAATCCAGTCTTGTTGAAGACACCAATCTCAAATGTGTACCAATAAAATACAGTGCTGTGTCTGTCTGTCTGTCTGTCTCCCACTGTCTACAGTGCAGTGTCTGTCTGTCAGTCACACTGCCCCCCAAACAGCTCCACCTGTAGTATGTGTGGCCTGAAGGCAGAGTAGGACAGAACACCTGTGTGGCCAATCAAAACATAGTAAAGCTGATCCCAGAGATACTCACACAGCGCCACGGCCACTCCCCACACTTGCATTCTGCTGCCTGTCACTCTGTTGCTGGTTGTCTCAGTCTCTCTTTCTCTCTCTCAGCCTCTTTCTGTCTCTCTCTCGTTCTCTCTCTCTGTCTCATTGGCTGCTCTGGCACAAACCCACAGTATAAACCCTCAGCTGCACAGGATGGGTAACGACATCTATTAATATAGATCAAGCTCCTCGGCCCCGCGCTCAGGCATCGACCTCCTCTTCTCACGCCCTCTTGAGCATCAAACCACTTCTTCAATTTAAAACCATTTCATTCTCCTGAGGCTCTTAATGGAGTCTGTCCAGCGCAGTACGTCCTGCAGTCCAGTCTGTCCAGCGCAGTGCATCCTGCAGTCCAGTCTGTCCAGCGCAGTGTGTCCTGCATCTGTGTCTCTGTACACCTCTGTGTGCGTCTCTGTGTCTGTGTGTGTGTGTGTGTATGTGTCTCTGTACACCTTGGGGTGTGTCTCTGTGTCTGTCTATGTGTGTGTGTGTGTCTGTACACCTCTGGGTGTGTCTCTGTGTCTGTCTATGTGTGTGTGTGTCTGTACACCTCTGGGTGTTGTACACTAAAACTGCCCTGAGCTCTATTATCACTCTGTGAGTGGTTGTGAGTGAAAAGAAAGACAGACAGAATGAAAGGAAGAGCAAGAAAGAGGATAGAAACAAAGGAAAGACGGAAGAAACAAAGAAAGATAAATAAAGACAGAAAAGAAAGAAAAGTAAAGTAAGAAAGAAGGAAGGAAACAATTAAGAAAAAGAAGGAAAAAGAGAGAAAGAAGTAATAAAGAAAGAGAGCAATGTGAGCAGGAAGGGAAGCAGGACAGGGATGGAGTCACACTGAGGAGGACAGAAATGAGGAACCGGAGCTGCAGATGAACAGCAACACGAAGCTCAAGAGTCTGTGGCTCTGTGGCTCTGACCCGGCACTCAGAGAGGGAGTGGGAGAAGCGCCTCACTGCGTTGTTTAAGTCTCCGGTGCAGAGCAGCGCTGGGAGCGATGGGGCCCCGGGCCTCGGCTTCGGTCTCCAGTCACTCTGGCATGACTGAGCAGTGCAGCAGTAGTGCATTTACACGGCCATTTCTAATCCAGATCAAATGCATCGGAACATTTAATCAGGATCAGTGGTGTTGCGTTTACACTGTCATTTGATCAGGATCAGTGGTGTTGCGTTTATACTGCCATTTAAACAGGATCAGCTTTCAGCCGCCACAGGGGTTTCGCTTGCGCACCAGCACCAAGTCCAACATTAATTACATGCAGAGTCGGGTGGCCCTATACGCTCACTACGCAAGTTGCATAGGGCCCCGTAAATTACGCAAGGCCTCGATGTACAAGCGAACTAGGCGGGCGCCTAGTGCCCCAGAATATCAATGGGCCACTAAAATATGACATAGATATTATTTAAAATAAAAAATTCAACATGAGCGCAGTGACAGAGATGTAGTGAGCTAGTGGGGAGGGGCAGGTGAGGAGGAGGAAGAAAGACGGCATCCTTTAAAAGAGAGGGTGGAAAAAAGGACGAGGACTAGCAGGCGCAAGATAGAGGCCTGGATCAGCCGCTGTTCATCATTTCACCTCACTAGTTGTGTCGAGTGATGCTTGTGTGTGACCTCAATGCAACAAGCCAGCTATTCTCAATCTCATTTTCAGTCGGATCGGCTCCTAAAACCTGCCCGGAGGCGCCCGAAAGCGCCCGGAGATCACATACTAAACCTGCCCGCTGGCACTAGCTGACGCCCAGAGATCAAAGACAAAAAAGTCCAGTTGGCGACAGCAAAACATGATTAAGCCAGGAGATGAGCAGACACGATCAAGGACATATCAATACACAATGCAATCAAACCGCGTATAGTATTGGAATAAAAACATTATTATTATTATTATTATTATTATTATTATTATTATTATTATTATTATTATTATTATTATTATTATTACTCAAATAAGTTGAGTTTTTTATAGGAAAAAAATTATGCAACACATCAAAACCTGTGAACAAATAAAAACACATATTTCCATATTTGCTGCTTGATACAATCTGGTCTGGTTTTCTCGGGCGCTTCAGCATGATTTGCCGTGCACTAATGGGATTTAAATATTTTAATTATTACAGATAGGCTATTGTCCTTGATCCCCTCCGGTCACCTCTCTAGGGTTCACCATTTCTCGGGGCGCAGCAGAGTTGTGGGACACCGAGCTTTGCAAGGCGACCCTGTGCGGCCGAATGGTTCTGGACTTCACTGGTGCAGTTAGAAACCGCAGAGCTTTCCTCTACAATAGTTTGCCCGTTGTCAGCTAATGATTTTTGATAGTATTGTATTTTCAATACATTTTATTTTTTAATGTACACTGTGTAATGTAGAATTTTCAGTACTGTGTATTTATGGCGTGGGTGTTTTTTACATAAACACTTTATTAGTTGTTGCTGTTATTTTAATGTGCACAGTGCACTATTTACATTTGTATGTATTACTAAATCCATTTCAGTGTATGTTAAAGTGCAATACATGTTCTGTAATGTGCACTATGAAAATGTTTGTGTCTCTCTTAGTTTTACCTAAACATAAAGATGGGCAGCACTAAAATGTTTTGCAGCGAGGTGGGGGCTCCCACATTCAGACCTCACCTATGGCCCCCAAAAGGCTAGGGCCGGCCCTGATTAGATGCATGCATTACATAAGTCCTTTAGAACACAGAGGTTTCCACCAGCCACAAAAAACAGTGCAAACTAGGATGCGAATGTTATAAATAATGATTCATTTTTTACTTTTTTATGTAAATAACTGTTTAACAAAACCAAAATATGAATAACAAACATCTTTTTAACCATTCAAACATGAAAAAGTAGAAACTTGTAAAGATGTCTGTGGCAATTAGGGTTGCTAGCCAGCCAGTATTCTAGCGGACTGTCCGGCATTTGTACACTACATGGCCAAGAGTATGTGGACACCCCTTCTAACTAGTGTATATGGCATGTGGGAGACTCTGAGACCAAGTAGAGGAAGATTCTATGGTCTGATGAGACCAAAATAGAGCTTTCTGGCCTTAGGTAACGAACTGAAAATATATATATCACGTTCTTATCATTATAGTGTGTGCTGTGTCCTTGGTACCAGTGCTTCCATGTCTGGATGAAATAGTGTTTTCCGAATTATAAAGAATACCTAATGAATTATTGCTTCCCGTGTCTCGGAACTGCCCCAGGACATATGCCAAGAAAATATCATCCAGGTTTGGGACTGCCCCGAACCTCCTTTGAAATATTGCTTGTAGATGTATAAAAGGCTGTTGTGAAATGTTCAATAAATGAAGATAAACCAACAGACATTGTGTCAGTGACTTTACTTCCTGGGCCTGTCTCCTGCTGAGAGTCTACACTGTTCCTGGAACCGCAAACTGGGGTGCCTGATTCACTGGGACCTGAAGGCTTGCTTCAACTGAAGCGTTGTACCTTAACACGAAGTCTGCAAGAGACCTGGGACTTGGGAGAAGATTTATCTTCCAGCAGGGCAGAAACCCCAAACATACAGCCAAAGCCACACTGGAGTGCCTTAAAAATAAAAAGGCCAATGTCCTGGAGTGGCCGAGTCAAAGCTCGGACCTCAATCTAATTGAGAATATGTGGAAAGAGTTGAACATTGCTGTTCACCAATGGCCCCATCCAACTTGATGGAGCTTGAGCAATTTTGTAAAGACGAATGGGCAAACATTGCTGTGTCCAGATGTGCAAAGCTGATAGAGACTTTTCCACGTTGACTCATGGCTGTAATTGCTACCAAAGGTGCCTCTACCAAATATTGACTGAAGGGGTGATCACTTATGCATTCAATTATTTTCTGTTTTGTATTTGTAATTCATTTAGAAAAAAATGCAGATCATATTTTTCACTTTGACATTATGGACATTTTCGGCGTTGATTACATGTTGACTGATTAAATCTATTCTGATTTCAAGTTGTAACACAATGACATGTGGAAAAGACCAAGAGGGGTGAATACTTTTGAGAGCCACTAAAATGAAACCACACAGCAATCTCCTTACACAAGCATTGGCAGTAGAATGAACTTTACTGAGAGCTCAATGACTTTCAACATGGCATCGTCATAGGATGCCCTGCTAGAGCTGCCCTGGTGAGCTGTAAGTGCTGTTATTGTTAACAGGAAACATCTAGGAGCAACAACAGCTCAGCTGCCACGTGGTCGGCAACACAAGCTCACAGAACGGGACTGTTGAGTGCTGAAGTACGTAGCTCATAAAAATAGTCTTTTTTTAGATACAAAGCGAAAGAACTCCAATCACGAAATCTCAAAAATCGTGCCGACGCCAATAATGCACTTCGGTTTATGTCATCGGACATATGCCGGAATAAGTCCGGGCTTCTGAATAAAAGAGCGAATCGTCAATTGGTAAAGTCATTGCGTCACTCGGGTATTACACACAATGTTAAACATACCCGGGACCCGAAGTACAAGAATGGGACCTGAGCCGGACTCGGCTGACCGTATAAAATATGGACCCAAACCCATACAGGTCCTGGGTCGGGTCCCGGGTCCTCGGGTTCGTGTGGACCCGTGAAGACCTCTACCGAGCAGTTGCACAAGCCTAAGATCTTCATGCGCAATGCCAAGCGTCGGCTGGAGTGGTGTTAAGCTCGCCACCATTTGACCCGGGAGCAGTGGAAATGCGATCTCTGGAGTGACGAATCACGCTTCACCATCTGGCAGTCCGACAGAGGAATCTGGGTTTGGCGGATGCCAGGAGAACGCTACCTGCACAAATGCATAGACCAACTTATTTTGGAGGAGGAATAATGGTCTCAGGGCTCGGCCACTTACTCCCACTGAAGGGAAATCTTAATGCTACAGCCTACAATGACATTCTAGATGATTTTGCACTTCCAAATTTGTGGCAACAGTTTGGGGAAGGCCCTTTTCTGTTTCAGCACAAAGTGAGGTCTATACAGAAATAGTTTGTCAAGATTGGTGTGGAAGAACTTGAGTGGCTTGTACCTGACCCTGACCTCAACCCCATCAAATACCGTTGGGATGAATTGGAACGCTGACTGTGATCCAGGGCTGATCACCCAACATCAGAGCTCACTAATGCTCTTGTGGCTGAAATCCCCTCAACAATGTTCCAACATCTAGTGGAAAGCTTTCCCAGAAGAGTGGAGGCTGTTATTGCATCAAAGGGGGGACCAACTCCATATTAATGCCCATGATTTTGGAATGAGATGTTTGACGAGCAGGTGTCCACATACTTTTGACAATGTAGTGTATGTACTTTGACCCCCTGTCCAGTATTTTGAATATGTCGTTAAGAATTGTATCAGTCTACAATTTGCCCTCAACCCCACAACCATCAACGTCTAATTGCCAGCACCCCCTCTAGGTTGACATTTCGCAAACCCCCCCACCAGGGGTCCGTTATTTTCATATCTCAAAAGTGGCAAACAAGGTGTAGGGGGCATGACTCCTGCATGTGACCTTAACTCCCTGGCAACCATCTTTTGGACATTTCAGATAACAGATGGCTATAAAATGAGGTTAATTTAGGTAGATGAAGAATTTGGTTGGAATAAAATAATTTGGAAATACTTAAAACTTTACAGTTAAAGTGGACTTTACTTCTTTTGCAAGAGGTTTATGAGAGATGCCCTGAGATTATAGAATCACTTCTAGAAAGTGAGAGGTGTGAGAAAGTGAAGGTGTCATATAATTACAATTAATACAAAATAATGTATTATGTACTAATAGCTGGAGTGAGAACTGATCTAATTTTATAACCCCCAACACACAACAATACCTATGAAGTTACATATTTTGTTAATTTAAGAAATCTGGACTTAATATCTTGGTGAGTTTAATGATGGGGGAATGAGTGGAGCAGCTCCATGACCTCAGCTCCGGCTCCAGCAATGCCAGCTCCAGCTCCGCTCCGCATCTTGCACAGATCTGCAGAAATCTTCTGATCCCATTGGTGGCACAGCGCAGATCTGCGCATAACTGCGGACATAAGAGGTATAAGAGGTACATCTGATCCAATCACCGACAGCGCCTACTGTTGGTGGGGGGAACCAAAAAAATGATGATCCCTCGACGAGCAGGATGAGCTTCCTCCTCTGTAGTACCGGAACATACTCCTCTTGAAAGAGCCCAGGATGGATCCGGCGCACCTCCGGTCTCCAGTCCTCCTGCACCGGGACACAGTCTCTCAAACAGGTTAACGCAGGTTAACTGTGTCCTACACAACCTATTCCTCAAATGTGTTTTCTAGTTGTTTACATTCACAAAACACTCTTCACATCCTGTACTTGTCTTTACAATAATGCTTAGCTTTTATCCTAAACCTGCAGAAAGAAACCTCTTAAATGAGCAGCTCATACCGCTGCTCCTTCTGCACTTTCCCGCTCATTTCTCTAGCTTCCCCTGCAAAAATGAAGTCTCTCAGTGACCGCAGCGCCGGTCCTCTCTGTGTCCACCTCTCCTGTCTCTCAGTGACCGCAGCGCCAGTCCTCTCTGTGTCCACCTCTCCTGTCTCTCAGTGACCACAGTGCCGGTCCTCTCTGTGTCCACCTCTCCTGTCTCTCAGTGACTGCAGTGCTGCTCCTCTCTGGGCAGCCAGCTCTGCCTGTGTCGGCCCATCTGTCTGTCCAGGCTGTGGTCACTGAGCCGGTACTGGGTCAGATCTGTCTCTGCTTCGTATCTCTGACAGTGAAGAGACTCTGCAGGGTGGACTCTCTGTTTAGGGTCCAATAGTGATCCAGTTCACTGTGGGATTTAGATTCTGTGTCCCAATGATCCAGACAGGAGGTTTGATCTTTATAATCTGGTTGACTCTGACTGGGGGCAGGAAAGGAGTGCTGACCTGAAGCCGGTCAGTGTTCACAGTGTTAGTGGGGGTCAGAATGAGCTTAAGGGGACTCTTTTTTCTCTCTCTGTCTCTCTCTCTCTCTCTCTCTCTCTCTCACACACACACATACACACACACATTTTACTTTCTCTTTCACTCTCACTCACTCCTGTTTGAGCTAAAGCAATTTTATCACTTTTCAAAGTGCGTGGCTGTGTTGCGTTCAGTCAGTCATCTGTATAGTGGTACTATTGTCACTAACCTCACTCTCACTCACACACACTGCCCTGAGCTCTATACACTCGTTTGTGTGTGTGTGTGTGTGTGTGTGTGTGCGTGTGTGCGTGTGTGTCTTCCTGTTGAAGCTCTGCTCTTCACAGCTCAACTGTCTCTTCAGGGGAGTGACAAACTCAGAGCCCCAGTGACTACAGGCCTGTGACAGAAAGTGCCTCTGCTGTCTTCATTCTCTCTCGGTTACTTCTCGGTTACTTCCTCTCTGATGCGGTGGTGCCCCACCTCCCACAACACTGCCCTCTGCCTCTTTGATCTCATTCTCTCTCTCTCTTGCGCTTCCCCACATACACCTTTCACCTCTCTCTCTCTCTCTCTCTCTCTCTCTCTCTCTCTCTCTGCACCTTTCACCTCTCGCCTCTCCCTCATCCTCTGTCTCTCTCTCTCCCGCCTCCCCTCCTCAGATAGTGTAGCACCTGATTCTCCAGTGATGGAAACTGCAGGGGTCAGGGGTCAGCATTAATTAGCCAGGAAAACCTCAACTGCCCTTCCTCTTTCTTCCTCCTCAGTCGGTTTGTTTCAGTTTTGGCAGTGACCTGTGCACCGGGCCCACAGAGCTGCATCGCTATTGTTAGATTTGAAGGTCGTGGCTGTTTGCAGCCAGCCGGCCGCAGTGGCCCCTGTCCATGTCTACCCCCTGTGAGCTCTGTGCCAGACTCCCCTCAGATTGCTATTATCATTAGTATTTTTCTATTATTATTAATAGTAGATTGTTGTAATTATTATCATTATTGAAATGTATGTACACTTTGCACTTTACTCAAAACATGCTTCGAGTCCCACATCTCCCAGTGTGTGTGTGTGATTGTTTGAGTGTGTGTATCTGTGTGTGTGTGATAGCATGAAATATTCTCTCCCTCTGACTCACGCACACAGAAACAAGAACTTCTTGCAAAGAAGCGGCCTGGCTCGGAAAGACAGGAACATTATTTTTAAGGGTGATGTTTCAAGGGCTTGTGTGAGTGTGTGTGGTAGTTTGTGTGTCAGTTTTATCTTGAGAGGGAATTGAAGGCGGGGCTGAGCTGGCACAGTTGAGGAAGCTGAGGTGTGTGTGAGTCTCTGTATGTGTGAATGTGTGTGTGTGTGTGTCTGTGTAAGCCAATGTCCTGTGTCTCTCAGTGTCACTCTCCTGCAGGCAGTATGGGAGCCGCTACTCTGTGCGCTGTGCTGTGTGAGTACCACCGTCTTTCTCTACTCTCTGAGACAATGTGTGTGTGTGAGAGTACCACCGTCACTCTCTCCTCTCTGAGACACTGTCTGTGTGTGTGAGTACCACCGTCTCTCTCTCCTCTCTGAGAGACTGTGTGAGAGTACCACCGTCTCTCTCTCCTCTCTAAGACACTGTCTGTGTGTGAGAGTACCACCGTCTCTCTCTACTCTCTGAGAGTCTGTGTGTGTGAGTACCACCGTCTCTCTCTCTCCTCTCTGAGACACTGTGTGTGTGAGTACCACCGTCTCTCTCCTCTCTGAGACACTGTGTGTGTGAGTACCACCGTCTCTCTCTCGTCTCTGAGACACTGTGTGTGTGTGAGTACCACTGTCTCTCTGTCCTCTCTGAGACACTGTGTGTGTGAGTACCACCATCTCTCTCTCCTGTCTGAGACATTGTCTGTGTGTGTGTGTGTGAGTACCACCATCTCTCTCTCCTCTCTGAGACACTGTCTGTGTGTGTGTGAGTACCACCGTCTCTCTCTCATCTCTAAGACACTGTCTGTGTGTGTGAGTACCACCGTCTCTCTCTCATCTCTGAGACACTGTCTGTGTGTGTGTGTGAGTACCACCGTCTCTCTCTCATCTCTGAGACACTGTCTGTGTGTGTGTGAGAGTACCACCGTCTCTCTGTCCTCTCTGAGACACTGTCTGTGTGTGAGAGTACCACCGTCTCTCTCTCCTCTCTGAGACACTGTCTGTGTGTGAGAGTACCACCGTCTCTCTCTCATCTCTGAGACACTGTCTGTGTGTGTGAGTGCCACCGTCTCTCTGTCCTCTCTGAGACACTGTCTGTGTGTGAGAGTACCACCGTCTCTCTCTCCTCTCTGAGACACTGTCTGTGTGTGAGAGTACCACCGTCTCTCTCTCCTCTCTGAGACACTGTCTGTGTGTGAGAGTACCACCGTCTCACACCTCTCTGAGACACTGTCTGTGTGTGAGAATACCACCGTCTCTCTCTCCTCTGTGAGAGTCTGTGTGTGTGAGTACCACCGTCTCTCTCTCCTCTGTGAGAGTCTGTGTGTGTGAGTACCACCGTCTCTCTCTCCTCTCTGAGACACTGTCTGTGTGTGAGAATACCACCGTCTCTCTCTCCTCTGTGTGACACTGTCTGTGTGTGTGAGTACCACCGTCTCTCTCTCATCTCTGAGACATTAGGCACATTTACACGGCCATCTCTGATCCGGATCAGACACATCGGTACATTTGATCTGGCAGTGAAACGCTTGACCAACTCCAGTCCCAGCATGCACTGCAGTGGCGTGTGTTTTAAAGGCAGGCGGCAGACAAACAGCCTTCACATCAGTGGAGCAGATAGGAGAGCACATCCCTACTGCCCATATTATATTATTATTATTATTATTTTTATTTCTTGGCAGACGCCCTTATCCAGGGCGACTTACAACATAAGTGCAATACAAAATGCAACAATACAGTTAAGTACAAGGCATCAAACACTGCAAATTCAAATTTACATTAAAAGAAGCAATTCAAGATACATTTCACAATTTCTAATTTATACAGTTAAGTACTGTAAGTGCGGACATACATTCTGGAAAGTAAAGCTAAGTGCCGTCAAGATGTACGGTCACAGTCAAGGGTTACGGGAAAGGGAGCAAGGAGGAAATCAATCAATAACGCAAGAAGCATGATAAAATGCTATGAAGTGCTATCTAACGGGGATTAAACAGGACTAATATTACAAGTACTGTCTGAAAAGATGTGTCTTGAGTAAGCGCTGGAATGAGGCGCAGGACTCTGCTGTTTTGACTTCGGTGGGAAGGTTGTTCCACCATTTAGGGGCCAGGGATGAGAAGGAGCAGCTCTGGAGGAAGGAGAGTGGAGAGGAGGCCGAGTTAGTCTTCTGGCACTGGAAGACCGCAGTGGTCTGGAAACTAAATTCTGTTCCAAATCAGTGAAGCTGAGGAGATTGTTTTCAAATATGTGATATAAATGTGTAATACCTTTCCTTTTCCATGTGCTAAACAATATTGGCATTTTTATAATAAGGAAGTCAGGATTCGACCATATTGGGCGTCATTGTAAACTGAGTGAGTCTGTTAATTTTCCACAAAGTTGAGGAGATTACAGTGTTATGATGTTTTACAGTTGGGGTTATGAAGGGTAAGTCATTAACTGAAATGTCTTTACATACAGCCTGTTTGATTTGTATCCATAGGTTGATGTGTTTATTTGAGTGTAGCCATTTTCTAATATATTGTAGTTGATTAGCCAGGTAGTATTGAACAACATTGGTGCCTCTAGGGCTCCTTGGACTTTGCTTTCCTGTAATGTGGTTAACTTAATCCGAGGTTGATTATTTTTCCAGTACAGTTTTGTAATTATTGAGTCTAATGTCGGGAACCATGTGGTTGTAGGTTGTACTGGACCCATGGCGAGAAGGTAGTTAATTTAGGGCAGAATGGACATTTTAATTGTTCCCATTCTGTCAGTGATGGACAGTGGTGGGTTCATCCATCGGTTCAGATCATCTTGTATGATTTGTATGAGTGGAGTAAAATGTAGATGGAATAACTGACAGATTTGTTGAGATATTGATGTCTAGGTATTTGATAATCCAGTGCTGAAAGGGAGAGCAGGTGTCTGGCCTGCAGCATTCTGGGAGTCTCCGCATCAGGGAAGCATTGGAGATTTAGTCCAGTTTATGGAGTAGTCCATAATAGAGAATGCATTTATGACTTCAATCGCTTTTTGTATTGAATCTGAGGGATTTTGGAGGAACAATACATCATCTGCATAAACGCTGATCTTGTGGTTTGTACTGAGACTTTGAATTCTGTCTTATTGCAGCAGCTAGTGGTTCAAGAAATAGAGCAGAAAGAGAGAGAGAGAGAGACAGAGAGAGAGAGAGAGAGAGAGAGAGAGAGAGAGGGGAGGGAGAGAGATCCTTGTCTGGTGCTCAATGTGAAGCTTTGTGATGTTATCCCATTCTTAGTGACCGCTGCCATAGGTGAAGTGTATAATGTCTTTATCCAGTGAATGAACGATTCAAAAACCAATTACCAAAGTAGAAATTTCCAGTTCACTGTGTCAAAGGCTTTTTCTTTAGCTAATGATACAATTATTGTTTTTACTGTATTGTGTTTTGTTATGTTAATTAAATTGAGTAGGCGACGCATGTTGTTTGAAGAGCGTCTACCTCTGATGAAGCCAGTTTGGTCGGGGTAGATAAGCAATGGAGTTACCGATTCTAATCAGGTGGCTAGAGCTTCACTGATTATCTGAAGGTCTGTATTTATTAGATATAGGGGGCGATAGCTAGAGCATAGTGTTGGGTCCTTGTCTGGTTTAAGTAATACTGAGAAGGGCTGTGTTCATGTGTGGACGAACTGTAGAAGATTGTTTTAATTTGGATGCCATTTTGGTAAATAATGGTGAGATTGTTTGCCAGAAGTGTTTATAAAACTCGGTAGGGTTCATGAGTGGCCCAAAACCCCCAAATATTTTAGTTTTCCAATTGCTTATTGTGGAACGAAAATTGAATGACCAAAACACAGACCATATACACAGCTGGATGTTAACTGGACTGTGGACTGAAACTGCCTAGAAAGCAAAGCGTCCCTATTCCTTTTTCTTCAGGGTTGAGATTTCTGAGGTTTCACCAGGAGCAGTAATATCCAAACTGAAAACGGGAAACGATGTCATTCTCTATTTTCTGTCTGTTAGAAAAACCTAAAATACAAAATCACTGTGACATCGCTATCGCACTCTAGCGTCTGCAGGCTGGAATTACATCTGTTGGTATAATTTCACTTACCATTCAGTAATCTAATACTCGTTTGAATGTTGTGTATGGTCTGTCCCAAGGGTCATTTCTAGCCTTTTGGGGGCCCTAAGCAGGATTTGATTTGCCCCCCCCTCACTTTTTTTCCTCATCCCATTTTTTTCAATGACAAAGGTTTAGTGTCTTACACATTTTTGCCCCAGGCTCAGTCATAGTCAGCAGCACCTGTAGTCTGAAGTCTGTCAGTCAATAAAGGTCCTGACAGATATTGCAGATTTAAATAAGTGTATCTAGACCAGGGGTTCTCAGACTTTATCTTGAGCCTCTTCTGAGCAATGACAAAAAATGACTGCGCCTCCTCATAGTTTATAAGAACAATACAGCAATATTTGGAAAATCATGAATAAAAAAGTAGGGATTTGATCAATATAGAGATCCGTATGAGTTGCAGAAATAGGCTATACATTTTGAGATCAAAAACAGTAGAAATGGAAACCGCTAAAATAAAACTTTACAACCATTTAAGAAACATGACACAAACCAATGATAGATTAATTCAATATAATATTCATTTTTCCTACCTGATCAGTGGGAGGGGTGTGTTTGTTTCCTCAATGCCCAAAGTAATGGGATTTGGGGTTGCAATTTTAGACACATAAGTCATCTTCCAAATTAAGTGATATTTAGTTTTAATTGCAGTTAATGTCGAGAAGCCGCTACATGTAAATCCCAGTTTTAAATAAGCTTTGTCAAATTTTCAGCTTTTGCGTTTTGCCGGAACCTCCACTGATGTATTGGATGCAATTCTCCCTTTCTCACAAAACAATACATTTCTCACAACAACTTCTCTTTAAGCACAACGTGTATGGCAAGCCAAATTATCATTTAGAGATATCTCTAAATTATTTCCAGATATCTCTAAATCATTTTGAGATATCTATAAATCATTTTGAGATATCTGCAAATCATTTGGAGATTTCATTTAGGTGAACTTGGACTGTCCAGTTCAATTAAAGTAAAAAGAAAAAAAAAAATACAGCCAGCTAGCTTTATCTACACACCTAATGTCATCGACATATTGTTGTACAGCAATAAAAATGAAGCACAATAATATAATATTACAATACCTTTCTCTTGTGCTTGTTTTTGTGTGCCATATTGGTGCGTTCTTGTTTTTTTTTTTTTTTCGCTAGTATAATTTGGTTGCGTTGCAATCCTAATTTTGTTATTCAATTTTTTTCTACTACACCCAAGGCAGGTTTGATTGATGGCAGGTTTCTAGAGCATAACTTACACCGATCAGCCATAACATTATGACCACTGACAGGTGAAGTGAATGACACTGATAATCTTGTTATCATGGCACCTGTCAGTGGGTGGGATATATTAGGCAGCAAGTGAACATTTTGTACTCAAAGTTGATGTGTTAGAAGCAGGAAAAATGGGCAAGTGTAAGGGCCAAAGTGTGATGGCTAGACGACTGGGTCAGAGCATCTCCAAAACTTCAGCTCTTGTGGGGTGTTCCCGGTCTGCAGTGGTCAGTACCTATCAAAAGTTGTCCAAGGAAGGAAAAGCGGTGAACCGGCGACAGGGTCATGGGCGGCCAAGGCTCATTGATGCATGTGGGGAGCGATGGCTGGCCCGTCTGGTCCAATCCGACAGACGAGCTACTGTAGCTCAAATTGCTGAAAAAGTGAATGCTGGTTCTGATAGAAAGGTATCAGAACACACAGTGCATCGCAGTTTGTTGCGTATGGGGCTGCGTAGCCACAGAACAGTCAGGGTGCCCATGCTGACCCCTGTCCACTGCCGAAAGCGCCTACAATGGGCATGTGAGCATCAAAACTGGACCACGGAGCAATGGAAGAAGGTGGCCTGGTCTGATAAATCATGTTTTCTTTTACATCGTGTGAATGGCCAAGTGTGTGTGCGTCGCTTACCTGGAGGACACATGGCACCAGGATGCACTATGGGAAGAAGGCAAGCCGGCGGGGGCAGTGTGATGCTTTGGGCAATGTTCTGCTGGGAAACCTTGGGTCCTGCCATCCATGTGGATGTTACTTTGACATGTACCACCTACCTAAGCATTGTTGTAGACCATGAACACCCTTTCATGGAAACGTTATTCCCTGATGGCATTGGCCCCTTTCAGCAAGATAAACGCCCTGCCACAAAGCAAAAATGGTTCAGGAATGGTTTGAGGAACACAACAATGAGTTCAAGGTGTTGACTTGTCCTCCAAATTCCTCAAGATCTCAATCCAATCGAGCATCTGTGGGATGTGCTGGACAAACAAGTCCGATCCATGGAGGCCCCACCTCGCAACTTACAGGACTTAAAGGATCTGCTGCTAACGTCTTGGTGCCAGAGGCAATGCTTCTTGAGAATAGCAAACTCAAAATTTGTGATTGTTTTTTATAGGACAGTGCAGCTCTAACCAACACCTCCAATCTTGTCTCATTATCTGACTCCTGACTCCAATTAGCTTTTGGAGAAGTCATTAGCCTAGGGATTCACATACATATTCCACCTTGCACTGTGAATGTTTAAATTATGTATTCACTATAGACAAGAAAAAAAGAATGATTTGTGTGTTATTAGTTTAAGCAGACTGTGTTTGTCTATTGTTGTGATTTAGATGAAGATCAGATCGAATTTTTTGACCAATTTATACAGAAATCCAGGTAATTCCAAAGGGTTCACATACTTTTTCTTGCCACTGTATACTGTAACTAGCTCGAGCCTTCCTTGACACATGCCCGCACCCCCCTTGGAAGGTACGCCCCACAGTTTGACACAAACTACAATTACTAAATCCCACTTACTGATTTTAAAGTACTAGCTAATTAGATAACTTGATAATTTATGCTGGAG